>NW_022103937.1:1511574-1569939 GCF_000313985.2 Echinops telfairi
GGGGAGAAAAGAGGGAGGGAGAAAATGAGCAACTGATACTAAGGGCTAAAGTAGAAGGCAAATGTTTTGAGAATGATGAGGGCAACAAATGTACATATATGCTTGACACAATGGATGGATGTATGGATTGTGATAAGAATTGTATGAGCCCCCAATAAAATATTTTTAAAATGCCCCCGTGTCTGCAGTAACTATGGTTAGTTAGAGATACCAACAAATATCTGAGATTTTCTTGAGCCACTTAATACTACCATATAATATAATGACAGTTAATTCACTTAAACAAATAAAAACACCTTAAAACAGAAAGACAATCTGTTTCTAGTTATGTATTAATGCTGATTATCCCCATTGTTTACAAAGAAAAAAACTTTAAGTATATTAAAATGAATAAAAATATTTACTGTATTTCCTTCTGATCTATTCCAGCTAAGAAACTGATTCATAAATATGTTTTACCTGTTGAATCTTGTATTGGTGGAAATATTCAAGGAGAGCTACATTTTATTTGATCAGAGAGTCAACACTGAAGGATATCCTCAGTGGAAAGCATAAAGTAGATGAATTACTTGAAATCAAAATAGGATCTAGATCGTAATTGCATTGTTGTTATTTTAAAATAACTCTGATCCTTTTATGAGAAATTATCAGACTGATTGTAGGAGGTGGATCAATGTTTCCACAGATGATGTGAAACTGCTGTCTAGGCTCATGATATCATCATGATCCAGCTAAATGATACTCTCAATGGGAGAATGATTTGCTATATTAGTGAGCAGTTGACTGCTTCATTTATTCAGAGACCAATTATGTAAAACAGCATGAGAATATCCAGGGTGCTAATTCTGGTAGAGAGAGCGAGTGAGCGAGAGATAATATGAATCAAGAAATCTGTCACAGGTTAGAAAAGCAATTGTGATTCAATTATTGACCAAGGAAGAATCTGTTTACAAGACTCCATCAGAATAATGGCCTGCATACATGTCTATTCTGAGAAGGTGACTGAGTAGTAAGTCTGCTAGAGCAAGCATTAGGAATGAAACTCACCTCCAGTATATTTCAATGGCATTTTTCTCTAAAATGTGCTGCTGGAACACATTTCAAAGATTAGTGACCTTAAATAGATGCTAATGTATGAACAGCCATGAAAGATCTACTTGCAAATGCAATTCTGATTTGCATTGTGCTATTTCTCCTTTGGGTTAAACCTTTGTCTCCATGAGTCTACTCTGACTTATTTCAAATCTGCACAGGGTTTCCAAAACTAAATATTTACAGGAATAGCCAGGGTCATTTTCTCCAATGGAGAGGAGAGTGTTTTTGAACTACCAGCTTTTCAGCACAGCTGAACACTTATCCAACGGCACCAACAAGGCTCATTTTGTCTACTGAAGTCAGCCTCAATATGCAATTGTATCTGTTACTATGGAACATATGAATACATTTATAGCACAAATTAGTTTATTTAATTAACTAGTTATCTCCCTTATATCTAAACATAAAGAAAGTAAATATATTTACAATTGGATCAATAAATTCCATTGTGATATTTGGAGAAGAAATAAGTTGTTAAAGATTTCATTCTATGAGATCTACAATCAATGCCTATGGAAGTAGCAGTCAAAAAATCAAATGATGTGTTGTATCTGGTAACTCCAGTGCAAAAGAACAATCACATTAATGTGTTAAGAAGTAAAAAATTCACTTTCATAACTTAAATATATCTAATCCAAGCTATGATATTTTTACTCATCTCTGGTGAATGTCAGAGCCGGGCAATGCCAGAGGAGGACCAAAGGAGACTTGACACCTTCAAATTGTGGTGTTAGGGTCACTCATGGTCGCATGCACTGCGGAAGACCTGACAGAAGTGTCTTGGAGGAAGGTAGAAGGTTCTTTAATACAAGAATGGTGAGATCTTGTCTCACTTATTTTGGACACATTATTGCTAGAGGCAGAGGTGCAGGGTGGGGTTTAACAGGCTGACCAATCAGTACAGAAGGATATCATCTGGTTCATTTATTAGGTTCTATCTTTCCCAGGAAACACCTGTTGCTGTTTGGTGCCATCAAGTGGGTTCTGACCTATATGAAGTACTTTTACAGCAGCATGAAACACTGACCAGTATTCAGCCTTCCTTACAATTCTCGATATGTTTAAGCCCATTGTTGCATTTCTCCCAGTCATCGAGTCAATCCTGAATCATAGCGACCCACTGTGGGTTTCTGAGACTGTGAACTGTTTACGGGAGTAGAAAGCTCAGTCTTTCTCCCACCACGCTGCTACTAGTTTTGAACTGTCGCCCAAGAAGATGGCAGCCCAACCTATAACCATTCCACCACCAGGCCTCATATTGTTGCATCTACTAATCTCAAATCCATCTTGCTGAGCGTCTCTTCAGCATTTTTTTTTTTTTGATGACCCTATTCTTACTGACAGGAGAAAGACAGGGTTTTCTGTTCTCATGAAGAGATAAAGTCTCAAAGTCACAGAGGCAATTCTATCCTGTCCTATTGGTTTGCTTTGAATCAAAATTGACACAAAACCAGTAAATGTATCCATTTGTTTAAATACTTACTGGGGAGCCCTGGTGATGGAATGGGTTACGCATTGGGCTGCTAACCTCAAAGTCAGCAATTGCAAGCCACCAAATACTCCGCCCCATCCATTGACTCAATGACAGCGAGTTGGGTTTTTGGTTTATATCTTACTGAAAATGATGCCCTTCTGCGGGGGGACTGTGCATGAGACAAAGACGCTCCACACTCTGGCCTAAGGAGCATTCTGGCTGTGCTTCTTTTAAGATAGTTACTTCTGGCAAGCTATCCTTCTGGCAATATTCTTTGCCCACACTATAATTTAGATGTATCCATTTGTCTTTAATTTTCCTTATTCATTGTCCAGCTTTCAAATGCATATGAGTTGATTGAAAATACTGTACTTTAGTTCAGGCAACTTTATACACCTCAAAGTGACACTTTAAAAGGTTGTCCAGTAGAATTCCTCATTGCAATACATTGTAAGAGCCAAGTAAATTTTCATCCCTGACAACTTCAATCTTTTTCTTTATTTATCAAAATGCTACTTATTGGTCCAGTTGTGAGGATTTAGGCTTGTTATTTTATTTATTTTTATGTTAAGGTGTGACCCGTACTGAAGGTTATAGTCTCTAATCTTCATCAATAGTTGCTTCAAGTCCTCTTCACTCTCAGGAGGTAACTGTACCACCATCGCACCTCAGAAATAACATAAATGATAATAAACAAGTTGGAATTGCAGAAGTAGTTAGATAATTGAATTTGGTTCTATTTTTGTCTGTACATTGCAGCTTGCCTTGAAAAATTATGCAATATATATTTTTAATTTCTGTTACTTGTTGAGATAAATGAAGAAATAATGTAAGTTCTTTATTATACGTAATTTTTCAATACCTTGTTCATGATCCAAACTATCAGATAAGCATATTGAATCAGTTGACTCAGAATCACTGGATTTGGGGCAATCAGACACAGGTGTGTGATATTTAAATTAAAGCAGGAACCATTCTTATTCATTCATCTTGGCTTAACTAAGCTGATTATATGAAATATGTGATAATGAACTTCATAGGTCAGAGAAAAACCAAGCTACATACTAATAGATACTAATAGAGAAGCAATTTCCTCTCTGATAACAAGCAGGCAAAACCTTCACAGTAATCTGCATTAATTTAATGTTCTTGTATTACAATTGACATTGACTAGTACATTAATGTTTTATGTGGATTTAGGCTTTGGCCTCTAAAGTTCCTTTATTATGGTTGCACATAATTTACATGATTTCCTATCTTTAAGTTTGTGTATCTGGCTGAATCAATCAAAATTTCTATTTAGATTTAAATAGAATGTTTAATTCTGTTGTCAGATTAGTATTTGCTTTTACAAGGTGCTTATAAGAAGTGTCTATGTTTGTCAATTGCTACATAATTAAACCATCAACATCTATGAATAATATAGCTGAAGAAATGTACAAAAATGAGGCTTTCTGTGTGAATAGACTGTTTCAATATTTTTCAAAATCAGATTATGTGTGTTAAAATAGTCCTTTATCTCTTTCTACAAAGTGAATAGGAGAGGAGTAAAACTGCAGGCTTTGGGGATTTTCAATAACTCTTAATTTGGTATTATTTGTGAATTTATTTTATATGCTACTTATTTTTGGAACTAGATTCAAATAAAATTAAACTATTCTTATCCTTTGGAATCACTTAATTAATCCACCATTTTTATTGACCTTTGAAAATCTTTTTATTTGGGATTAATTTCCTTATCAATTTTGCAGATAATTTGCATTTCTTTTTATTTCTGGGTGCCTTTATCTTTCTTTTAAGTTTGTTTCAAAAAATTTAAGTGTCCAAATTCCAGGTCGCTTGTTTTTTCATTTGTTTTTTGCTGCTATCTTCGTTTTTTAAAATCATTTTATTAGAGGCTCATACAACTCTTATCGCAATCCATACATACATCAATGTGTCAAGCACATTTGTACATTCATTGCCCTCATCATTCTCAAAACATTTGCTCTCCACTTAAGCCCCTGGCATCAGGTCCTCGTTGTTTCCCCTCCCTCCCTGCTCCCCCCTCCCTCATGTACCCTTGATAATTTATAAATTATTATTTTGTCATAACTTGCCCTGTCCAACGTCTCCCTTCACCCACTTTTCTGTTGTCCATCCCCCAGGGTGGAGGTTATATGTAGATCCTTGTAATTGGTTCCCCCTTTCCAACGCACCCTTCCTCCACCCTCCTGGTATTGCCACTCGCACCACTGGTCCTCAAGGGATCATCTGCCCTGGTTTCCCTGTGTTTCCAGTTCCTATCTGTACCAGTGTACATTCTCTGGTCTAGCCAGATTTGTAAGGTAGAATTGGGATCATGATAGTGGGGGGGGAGTGGGGGAAGAAAGCATTTTGGAACTAGAGGAAAGATGTATGTTTCATTGTTGCTACATCGCACCCTGACTTGCTTGTCACCTCCCCAAGACCCTTCTGTAAGGGGATGTCCAGTAGTCTACAAATGGGCTTTGGGTCTCCACTCCGCACACCCCCCCACACCCCATTCACAATGATATGGTTTTTTGTTCTGATGATGCCTGATACCTGATCCCTTCAATACCATGTGATCGCACAGGCTGGTGTGCTTCTTCCATGTGGGCTTTATTGTTTCTGAGCTAGATGGCCACTTGTTTACCTTCAAGCCTTTAAGACCCCAGACTCTATATCTTTTGATAACTGGGCATCATCAACTTTCTTTGCCACATTTGCTTATGAACCCATTTGTCTTCAGCGATTGTATCAGGCCCTGTAGCTACACATGTCAGGAAAAGCCTCAAGCTTACATCTGACCCATTGACTTAAATGATGGTTGACATTTCCACTTCTATAATTATTTAAACTTCACTGGTTTTACCTCTCTAGAGAATTCAGCCTAACATACCCTAACAAGACAATGACTAGAGTTTCTTTGATAGAACTTGCCTTCAGCCATCCATTGATTGCAGAGACATGCTTAAACATATTTTGTTTGGAATAAACTCATATATGTATGCATGGAAAACTCTAATAGCAATACATTTTGACTTACCCTCATATCTGTGCATGTATGTGGGGGTACTCCCCCAAAACTGGAATTGTGCCAGGCAGAGCCAAGCTTTTGTAGTACACATTTTCCCCCCTAGGCAAGCATGGAGCAACTCGCTCTGAGTTAATGTATCCAGTGGCATTGCCTGAGAAGTTTCTCTCTGGTCACAGTGAATTTTTTCATAAAAGCAGTTTTGTTTGAACCTTTTTTTGTGTGTGTATGTGTCATGGCTGATTTAAGAGAGCAGCGTGTGGCTGTGAAATTTTGTTTCCTGCTCAGGAAAAATGCTGCAGAAACTATTGTGATGTTGAACACAGCTTACAAAAGACAGCGCTATGGAAACAACTCAACTATATGAATAGTTTCTCTTTTCAAAAGAGGAGAAATAGTGATTGATGACAGACCTTGTTCTGGACATCTGTCAACTTCACAAAAGGACAAAAATGTCAGCTGGTAGTGCATTTGGAGTTCCTTCACCAGGTCAGATTGTTAATCAAGCTTTCTATTTAGAGGTTCTGAAAAGATTGCCTAACAATATGATACAAAAAAGGCCTGATTTGTGGCAGATGGGGACTGGTTTTGCCACCATGACAATGCACCTGCTCACAGAGCCACCTCAGTGTGCCAGTGTTTGGCAAAAAGCAGCATACCTCTCGCCTTACATGACTTCTTGTTGTTTCCTTGACTGAAGAGGGACCTGAATGGACAGCAATTTGATGACATAGAGGAGATGGGGGGAAAAATGAAGGAGGTGCAGCCAGCCGTCATGTAAACAGATGAATTTGAAAAATGTTTCCAAGAATGGAATCTCAGATTTGACAAGTGTAGTAAGTGTAATGGAGAGTACTTTGAAGGTGATACGGTTGTTTTGTAAAAAAAATTTCAATACACAGCTTTGAAAAAAATTCCATTTTTTTGAGGGGGGTGTTACTTCCTCCTCTATCTTCCTTGTGTTCGATTTCAAAGTGACACAATCTCGACCATATGATCAAAACATCCTTTACTCCTTTGCCCAGGCCTTTCCTCCATATCTGTTTTTCCTTTTTTCTCTCAGACATCTACTCAGATGACTTATTATATATCTTTTTGAAGTCATCAGTTTAAAAATATTAGCTATTTGTATTTGCTTCTAATCCTTGTCACTTACTTATCTATGTCAAAATAAAACAAAATATACATGGCTATATTTATGCGTGGGAGACAGTTATGTCAATCTATTTCCATAAAAATTCCAGTCTTTGAAACTTATTGAGCAGTTCTGCTATGTTCTATGGCGCTGCGGTGAGTCAGAATCAACAGAGTCAGAATCTGGGATTCTTTTCTTGGTTATATTTAGGTGGTCCTTCTATCTCATCATTTTAAGCTATGCTCCACCCCCATACTGCCTTCCATGGGCGCAGAAAATACGTAGCCTATTCCTCATTTTCAGCTACTCCCTAGTTCACGTATTCACTGGTTCCATGTACGCCAAAATGCTCCTTTGAACAAGGATTCTTCACCTCTGCAGCTGAAAAGGAACTCCTCTTCCTTTGCTGGCTCCTTTCTATCTTTTTCCTGTGTGGGCTTTTTCCTGACATGATTCTGCAGCTATGCTCAGTTCCTTCCCCAACTCCTTTCCATTTATGTTATGAATTCTTTTTCACCTCATAAATCCCTAAGCATTATCTTAAGAGTTTGTCATAAATTCTGGAGTACATAGGCCTGTTTACAGGTGTGCGATTAGATGGCATGATAAGTGGAAGCTGGGGAATTACTCACAATGAGTGTTTCCGTCAGCAGAGGGCAGGAAAGCACCCTCACGCTGTCATGTTGATGGTAACTACCCGGAAGGTCTTGCTAGACTCATGGCAGAAATAATAATTTTCAGTATTTGATTCATCTTTTTGGCAAATCAGAGTTTATTCCATTGAAAATACATGCTATATGTGAGCCTTTCCTCTTATTTGATGAAGGGTGGGAATACAGTGACGAGAAGTACGGAAGTACATTTACTTTGTTGTCTTTCCCTTCCTCCAAATCTGGTGTGAAATTCCACTTGGCACACTTTCTAAAACTTGACCTGAGCAGCACACACAATGATACATAGTGTATACAGGAAGCAAAATTCAACAGAGTGCCTTTGGCTAAAACCCATGCTTATACACAAGAGGAAATGGGCCATTATCCCACTCCCTACTTGTTGAACTTTGGCTACCATTGCTGTGAGGACAATATTTATCCTCATCTCACTTCATTCAAACTACTATATTATTTCCAAGACACAGTGTGAGGCAACAGGAACAAAGCTCAAGTAAAACAGAAACTTTACCTACCACAGCCAGGCAGTTAATATGACTAAGGGGAAATAACTTTACTGACTCAGATACACTTCACGTTGGTGATATTTCAGCAATGGGTTTTGGATATAAGATACACTTTCTCAAAGCAATAATATTTACTCCCTTTAGAGCATCTTAAATACATCACCACATTAAAATTTAGAAGTGAAGGGGACATTGGGGGATGTCTAATCATAGGAAATTTATCAATTTTATGGATGTGTCAAATTAAAATTGCACATTGCCCAATATTAAATACTATTAAAAGATACAGCCAAAACCATAATCAAGGGACTCTGACTTCTGTGACTATTATTCCTCACCTATTTAAGTATTTAAATAGTGCTTGTCCTGGTAGATAATCTGAAGTCTGAGAAACTATGAATTCTATTGGTTACAGTCACTTCTGCTTAACCATATTTGAAAGATTCATTTAGCAAAATTTCCACCATAAAACTGAAATCTTGTGGTAGTATGATGCATGATAAAGTATACTCATGCCATCTCCAACTTAATTTATCTACCATAGTACCTAATGCCAACTAAGAACTATAATTCTTATACTCCTTGTTCAGAAGTATAGAGAAAATATTTCTGTAGTAATTTAGGGACATCTTCATGGATGGCGTTTAGCTCAAGATTCGAGAGGAGAGAACATTTATTGCAATAAAAAAGAGGAGAAACAGGGACTGAGTGTTTTGTTTGCTTGGCACCTAGGACAATGCCTGGCCCATTGTAGGTGACCACTGGAAAAAAGGTAGAATGCTTAGAAAAGAGGGGGTGGGGAGCCCCACCTGGAGGGAGAGGGAAACAGATATGGTTGGAGGAAATAGGGAGAAAGCATAAAAGAGAAAGGAGAAGTGGAGAAGAGAGGAAAAGAGTAAAGAGAAGATAGGAGAGATGAAAAGACTGGAAGAGAGGAGAGAGGACCAGGGAAGAAAGGAGAGAATTAAGGAGAGCAAGAAAGAGGAGAGGAGAGGAGAGGAGAGATTTGGAGGGTGAAGAGGAGGGAAGGGGAGAAAAAAGTAAGAAGCAGGTGAAGCAGGGAAAATTATGGTGTCAGTATAACATGTGTATTATGAAACATTTTTAACATGTGTGAAATGATAGACCCTTTGAGGCTAGATTTTAGAAGGTGTCACAGCAATTTATAATAAATTATGGGTAATTTTTAAAAGAAAGAGAAAAAAATTATAAGGGGGAAAAGCCAGTGGCAAAAATGAGCAGCAGAAGAAGCAAAACAAAACAAAAAAGTATTGCAGCACCATTGAGTTGTACTTACAAATCTAACAATATAATACAATGAAGCAATAACCCTGTCATCTGATGACTTAAATTTCCATTTAACCAAGAGACTGAATCACTTTAAGAGACAAATTTAGCTAACATCTAGGATTAGAAGGCAGAAAGTTCCATTCACATACTGAATGCTTTTCTGGTTGAGTCAGCGCCATAGCTTCTCCCTTCATGGTGCCTGTGAATAATACACAACTGTTTCTTCATTGTACAACATGACACAGTGGAGAGGCTTTAAATCCATCAAATAAGATTCTCATAGAAGCTCTCATAGAACTTGAGTTTATCAAGTGTGACTCTGTGCAAATAATTTAACCTATCTTTAAACCTTAGTTTATTGGTCCATAAAATGAAGATAGTGCTTATGGGTTTATTTTGAATATTAAACCAATTATGATAGGAGAAACATCTACCACCATGTGTGGCATACATAAGGACTTTCATTCTCTGTAAGTCCTCTTTCCTCTTGTCTAAATGTAATCTAAAATTTGATACTTACTTTTATTCCACAGAGAAACATAATTCAATGGAAAGACAACAAAGGAAATTGAGTTACTTAGTATATGTAAGCTAGAGAAGTTATATGTCAAAATTTAAGGTAATTTAATTTGATATAGTTCTAGGCAAGTAATACCAACTACTCAGGTAACTTCATGTTGAATCCATCTTTATTTCCCAGATTATTTCTCTGAGCAATCCTGAAATCACTGGAAACTGATGCAATCTATTATATAATCAAAACTTGTCCTCTACCCCACCCCACACAGACTAATGCTTCTAATGATTACAAGAAACTGAAAGTGGGAGAAAAAAGAAATAAACTTAGAAGGCAAAGTATTTGATAATCCAGATGTGCTATCTGACCTCTTCCTCAATAAAATGAATTCTAAATACATAGACCTGTGTAGGTTTATTGCTCATTCATCTTTGTAAAATCGTGAGCAAGAAGGGCTAAAAATAAATTCAGACCTTATTTGTGTAGTTTGTCTTTTAAATGGGCACCTAAAAAAAAAAACCTGTCTCTTCCTCCATCTCTACCCACAACCACCCTAACAAGCAGGGGTGGGGGGACTCTGCTCAGCTATTATTTATCTGAGATTTATTTTATTCCTATTAATTCAGCTATAGGAGAATTAAATGAATCATCAATAGGTTAATGTCACACAAGGACACTGTGAATGCTCTAGCCCTTTGAATGCTTTTCCTTTTCAGGAAAGAATCAGTGTACTTACAGGGAGTGACATTTTAGCTGCCTCAAGCTTATTTTATTCCAAATTCAATTGTCTGTAGGACATAAAGTATAAGATTTCTCACTACAGTAGGCCATATAATGTTAGATGCTTTTTGACAACCTTATAGAGTTTCCAGTCAGTTATTCTAAGAGAAACTAAATCAATAATACCACATAGGTCTAATGACTCAAGATCCCCAGTAGAACTCAAACTATTTTTTATTATTTGTATAATTTTTATTACAGAAACTATTATGGTGTCAATATTTACACTGAAAATGCTATTAAATTAACTGAACAGATTTGTATATGCATACTGTGTGCACACACAAATATACTCTTCTGTATCTCATACAACCCACAGTCCAACTGCTTCATTGCATAAGAACTAGGACCAAACCCCTTCATAGTTAGAAACAAATAATCCACATCCTTTTTTCTTTTCACAGAACTAATGTCTCTTTTGGATGGTAAACTCTATGATACTAATAGCATCATGATGTCTACGGAGACATTCCATTTTGTATCCTCAAATTTCTCTTACCCAGTGCTGCATTATCCAGGATTACACAATGAATGGACAGTACATTATGCTAGAAACAAACAGCAATGAAGCATGAATACCATTTTTTTTAAAACTTGGTGACTTACATTTTAAAAAGTCATACTTTCACCTTTGAAAAGTTAACCATTTTTGATTTAATGTTTTATTTAGTATCCTCAAACCTCAATCGAGTCTTACTTGAGTCCCTAAATGACAGAGAAGCATTTACTCCCTCAATTCAGGCTTAAGATCTATTTTATTGTCATCGCAGACACTCCATTTGATCCAGACCCATTTCTTACATGTTTTCCTACTTCCCAAGCTTTCCCTCTTTATTTACACTCAGGTGGAACTAATAAAATTAGAAGAATTTATTTCTGTTGCCTACTCATTTACTTGCATTATACGATAATGTTTGAGTTATGCTTTCCTTCATATCTTGACATTTTAAAAACATTTCTCACTAAAATTTAAACAATTATATAAATATCAGATTTTAGCATCAGTATAGACTTTTTCTTTAGTGTAAAAGACATTTTGCATTATACGATACTGTTTGAGTTATGCTTTCCTTCATATCTTGACATTTTAAAAACATTTCTCACTAAAATTTAAACAATTATATAAATATCAGATTTTAGCATCAGTATAGACTTTTTCTTTAGTGTAAAAGACATTGTGCATGTTTTCTGATTTGTGTCTGGCCCTGTAAATAAAACTATGTTTGACTCTGCACTTTAATGGAGTTTATTTTCCAGCCAGGTCTCCATTGGCAGCTCAGGATGAATTTGAGCCAGATTTTGAGGTTGGCTTCTCACTGAGTAACTGAAGCACACACACACAATCAATCAATCAAGTGGAATTTGAGGTAATCACTCAGGAACAGCTTCTCCTTGGAATGTTTTTCTGCATCCTCCCCAATATAATTTGACTTATATCTAAGCAAAAAAAAATTGCCTAAAGTTTCCTGAGTTATTATGCCCAGTTGCAGGGGTGCTAAAAATGCACGCTACAGCACAATCACTTACCTAAGTATTCTTTTTAGATAACCCTGGTCTGTGGATTAATTTAAACTCTCCTTTCAATGAAGAACCTAAGGCAATTAGACTGGGACTGAAGAGGGCAAGCTCTAGAACCAGTCAAGTTCAGAACACGACTCAGCTGTTTACAGTTGTATCTGGCTTATGCTGTCATTTAACTTGTGTAAACCTCAATTTTCTTGTGTAGAAAATGGGAAAATGTTAGTCCCTACATTCCAGTGCAGGTGTATAGATTAAAGGAGATTTGCATTTGCTAGGATTTAGCACAGTGTGTCAGCACTCATATGGTTGTTGTCGTTGTCCATTGCTGTCAAGAGGACCCTGCCTCATGAGCTCTATGTAAAGCAAACAACATTCTTCCAGATCCCAGACTGCCTTCACAGCCATTGGTTTACTTGAGTTCACTGTTGTGGCCACTGAGTCTTTTGAGTGTCTTCTAACCCAGGTGTCTTATCTTCCATTTCTATATTGAACAATATTGCATAGTGACCTATGAAATTTCATGAGCTACTTTTTGGAAGTATATCACCAGGTCTTTCTACCTTGTCTAGCTTAGTCTGGAAGCTCAATTGAAGCATGTCCACCACAGGTAATACTATTGGTATTAGATATACCTTTGATAGAGCTTCCAGCATTGTAGAAACATGTGAACCACTAGAGTAGGTAAATGGAAGCTAGTATTATTATTCATACCGGAAGTATAAAAATTATTAGGGCCATATCCCTTTTGATGAAAAGGAACATAATTACATGCGATTCTTTTTAACTAGTTATAAGTTATCTGCAGTGTGTCAGTCTGGATAGACTGGAGAGACAAATTTAGGGAGACTCAAGTGTATAAGAAAGAGCTTTATATAAAGAGTAATTACACATTAAGAAAATATCCCAGTCCAAATCAAGTCCATATATCTGATATTAGCCCATCTATACCAATCTACAAAGTCCTCTTCAGACTCACAAAACATATGCAATGACGCCAAATGTAAGATGATCACAGGCCAGTGGGTGGGAAGTCTTGTGGATCCAGTGGCAGTGGAAGCATCTCAGTGCTGGCAGGGGTCGCCACATGGCTCTTCCAGCCCAGAACATTAGTATAGTTCCTTGTGTCTTGTCAGCTGCAATGTCTCCCAGGGAGTCAGCCTTATCAGTTGAGAGCCTCCAAGAGAGTGACTGAGTGTCCCACCTCAGTGGGCTATTTATCTCCTAGTGCCTTGAAATGAGGTCAAACTGCAACATGATTGACAGGTAAACTCCACCCCTTCACTCATAAGTCTCAAGTTGACAACAAATTATGTAACTACCACAAACAGTTACTTCTGACATAGAGATATTTCACCTCTTAGGATCTCTGAAATATTTATAGGAGCTAAGGAAATTCTATGCAAGCTTTACAGTGCACAGGCTCACAGCTCAATATTTCTTTGATATAGATGATAGTTCGATGTATTTTTCCCTTTAGAGTTTGAGAACACTGTATATTGTCTACGGATTAAATACTTAAATTTTATTTTACAAAGTAAATTACTTCATCTCTCAGCAAATTGGAAATAAAATTTTATATCAAATATCAAAGATCCTACATGCCCTTGGGAAAAATACCTTTTATGTAAACTTAGGAATGGTGTTTCTGTAGGAACATGATCAAACATATAAGAAAATTTGAAGCCTGATAGCATCCAAAGATTTGGTCAATTCAGCTACTCCTTGCCCCAGAAGAATTTACTTTAGAAGACAGCACTGAAGCTGCAGCTCAGGGAGAGGAACATGTCTGAACCAAGTACATGGGAGCAAATTAAGAAGAAGGAAGAGAGAGTGGAGTACATCTTGGCCTACAAAGCCTGGAGAACAATACCCCCACTCAGAACATCCAATGCACAGAGTGGACCATTTGGCTGGCCCCACTATATGACATGGCATCCCTAGCTGACCCATCGCCCCATAGGGGACAACATTGGAGACACAGTGTCGGGATTGGGCTGGTCTGACCCCACCACACTGAGGCAAAACACTAAGGACATGCGGCAGAGCAATGTGGGGAGCAAAGCAGGGAGGTCCCGAGGGAGTGCCAGGGACAGACTTTGCGGCCAGGGCATGGCACCCCATCGGACTCGATTGGAGGACACTCCCAGAGTTCAACAGACAGACCTTGAACTATTTACAGGTTTTTATTTGTCATGTTTATTTATTTATTGTCATGGGTTTTTTTGTTGTCATAATTTTGTTTTCTTTTGTCGCTTTGCTTCATTATGTCTTGTTGTTTTGTGCATATTATTATCTCTGCAGGTCTATCTAAATAAGATAGTCTGGATGAACAGTCTGGAGGAGAAAACAATGGGACCGATAGTTCTGGGGGGACATGGGAGAGGTGGGGGAAAGGAGGTGCGTTGACCAACACAGGGATAAGGGCACAACAAGTGATCCAAAATCAGTGGCAAGGAGGGTGTGAGAGGCCTGGTAGGGATTGATCATGGGCAATAAAACTGAGCAAAATTACTGAAACCCAAATGAAGGCTGAGCATGATAGTGGGACAAGAGGAAAGTAAAAGGAAATAGAGGAAAGAACTAGGAGGCAAAGGGCATTTATAGAGGTCTAAATACAGGCATGTGCATATGTAAATATATTTATATATGATGATGGGGAAATCTATCTATGTGCATACATTTATAGGTTTAGGATTAAGGTATCTGATGGACATTGGGCCTCCACTCAGATACTTCCTCAATGCAAGGGCACTTTGTTCTAGTAAATTGGCATTCCATGATGCACACCTTCCTGACACGCTTGATGAAGACAAATGTGTGCATAAGCAAATGTGGTGAAGTAAGCTGATGGTACCTGGCTATCAAAGATATAGCATCATGGGTCTTAAAGGCTTGAAGGTAAATAAGTGGTCAGCTAGCTCAGAAGCAACAAAGCCCACATGGATAAAGCACACCAGTCTGTGTGACCACGAGGTGTCAAAGGAATTGGGTATCAGGCATCAAAGAATAAAAAATCATATCATTGTGAATGAGGGGGAGTGCGGAGTGGGGACCCAAAGCCCATCTGTAGGCAACTGGACATCCCTTTACAGAAGGGTCCCAGGGAGGATATGAGCCAGTCAGGGTGCAGTGTAGCAATGATGAAACATACAACTTTCCTCTAGTTTTTAAATGCTTCTCCCTCCACCCGCCCCAACTACTATCATGATCCCAATTCTACCTTGCAAATCTGGCTAGACCAGAGGATGTACACTGGTACAGATAGGCACTGGAAACACGGGGAATCCAGGACAGATGATCCCTTCAGGACCAATGGTGCGAGTGGCGATACTGGGAGGGTGGTGGGGGAGGCAATGTGGGGTAGAAGAGGGGAACCAATTACAAGGATCTCATATAACCTCCTCCCTGGGGGATGGAGAACAATAAAATGGGTGAAGGGGGAGACATTGGACAGTGTAAGATATGACAAAATAATAATAATGTATACATTATCAAGGGTTCATGAGGGAGTGTGAAGTGGAGAGGGAGGGGAAAATGAGGAGCTGATACCAATGGCTTAAGTAGAAAGTAAATGTTTTGAGAATGATAAGGGCAACAAATGTACAAATGTGCTTGATATACAATGGATGGATGGATGGATTGTGATGAGAGTTGTACGAGCCCCCAATAAAATGATTAAAAAAACAAAACAAAGATATGATCAATTAAGGTGATATTTTCAGAGAGAAAGATAATGAATAATGTGGCTCTTAAAGATAAATATAGTCAAGTACATAAATATTTGACATTGAAAGTATATAAATTGGTACAAAGCTTCAAAAAATGTGTCGAGAGTTCTGAAATATACCATCGGGATGCTTGACCTTTTCCAGAGAGCATATAAACAAGATCATATGGAGTAGGGATACTCTGGAAATTGTTTTCAATAAAAGACAAAAGTCTGAGATTTATCCTTCCTTATTTATCCTTATCCTGTATATCAAAATACTTCTGCCTCCTAAAAATAAAACACTGGGTTTTGAAAAATCAAAAGTTCTATGTCACTTGATCATAAAATGATAAAAAATAAATGTTTATTTTAAGAACATGCAACAGGAAAAACAGGATGTAAATTTCAAAATATCTTTAATTTTAATGTTTCAGTAATCAAGAAACATGGCAAAAATGTATTTATTGATTAGTCCTAAACAATATTTGATTTATTTTAATATACACTTTCTTACCGGTTCGACAAAGTTTTGGCTCATAAACTCACCAAGAGAAATGAATTTTCTATTTTTTTTAAAATTTGAGGATTATTTGGAAACTCTCATAACCTGCTTCCAAAAAGTATAATTCAAAAGCTCCTTACAAAATCCTAGATCCTATATGGATAATCTAAATGGCACAAAAACATGTAAACTACTAACTCAGGAATTATCTTTTACTAAAGGCAATAGAAATTAAATTTATTAAATATTGGGTCACCTATCTTTGGAATGGACACAAATATAACTTTCAATCAGTTTCAATTTTTTCAGAACCTCTAAATAGAAAGCTTGATTACCAGTCTGACCTGTGGAATGAACTTCAAATGCACTAAGCTCCTCGCATCAGAAAACAAATAAATGAGCATCATCTTGATCTTTGATTTCACTTGCCAAGCTTTTGGGGGCAAGGTGACAATGGCGTCTTCTACAGGCTTGATTGATGTTTGCTTTCGAGGGCATAAAGAATAGCACCATATCTCATCACCAGTAATGACCTTGAAAAAAATCTGGGTCCCTTCAGAGCAGTTCTTTCAAAGCAAGGTATGTTTCCACTCAATGCTCTTTTCCCTGATAAGTCAGAACCTTAGGCAAAAATTTTGTAGCAAACCTTCTCATTCCCAAATCTTCCGTTAAAATTCGCTTGTCCAGATAACTTCCCCATATTTTCAAAGATCCATCATTAGTCTTCAAGCACAAGTGCATGAACTTTGTCATGCATTTTTGTCCGTTGGGGAAGTTGAATGAAGTTTGTCATCAATTGACACGACCTTTTTTTAAAGAAAACCACTCATTCACTTGAGTTTTTCCCATAGCACTGTCCTTGTAAGCTGTGTTCAACATCACAACAGTTTCTGCAGCACTTTTCCCAAGCAGGAAACAAAATTTTACAGCTATCGCTCTTCTCTTAAATTGGCCATCACAAAAAATGAGGTTCAAGCAAAACTGCCTTTATGAAAACATTCACTGTGATCAGAGGAAACCTTCCCAGGTGATGACACTGCGTGCACTAACTCAGATCAAGTTGCTTGATGCTCGCCTCATGGGGAAAATGCATATTATGAAAGCTCAAAGCTCGACTCTGCCCAACACGATTCCAGTTTTGGGGGGGTACCCTCTCATACATGCACAGATATGAGGGTAAGTCAAAATGTACTGCTATTAGAGTTTTGGTACCCACTAGGTACCCTCCCCCTCCCATCAAACCACCCCATCATAGGCTACCTCCTGAAATGGTGGAATGTTGACTAGTTCTTTCAATATTGGAACTCAAGGCTTAAATTTTTCCTTGAGCACTTTTATTTATTTTTTATTATGATCTGAATTTTTTTTCATTTTATTCTTTTTTTTAATCAAAACTTTATTGGATAAATGTTACACATTCTTTAACATTGATCTCTGAGCATATTTAAGATGAGAAACAAGTTTTGTCATTCGAGTCTACAAAATGAGACGGGCCGTGTGGAGGTGGACACGCAGGTGAAAGGTAGCAGGAAGTAGCAACACAATCTATCCGCCAATTTCATGTCTTAGAAAATGGAAAGTCTGGTTTGTTACAAAAACATGAGAGAAAAAAACTTTCAGTACTATGACCTGATTGCTCCATTTTGATTTTTTAATGATTACGTCTATAAAAAATTCTGAAGCTTAATTTGAAAATCTTGGTTATATAATCCAAGTGAAATTCCAACAGGGCTTGGGGATGACCTGATTTTGAAGTGAGCCTGTGAGGGTTATCTTTGCAGATGCTGTAACAAGACCCTGCCAAGCCTGAGCCTCGAGACATTTTATTTTTTTTTAATTATTTTTAATCGTTTTATTAGGGGCTCTTACAACTCTATCACATATGCTGAGTATGTCCTTCCATTTCGGTTTTCTAACTTTAGGGCTTTTCACATTTCATTATAATATTTAACTTTGTCTATCAAGCTTCCCTTTGAAAATTCTGTTTAATTTTTTGATTTAATCCTTTCTGCCATTTGCTTTAGGTACTCGAGTCTCTTCTGACATCCACTTTGACCTTTTCTTTCTTTACTGTCTTATAAATGACCTTTTGTTTTCTTCAGTGTGATAATAAG
This sequence comes from Echinops telfairi, assembly GCF_000313985.2. Lineage (NCBI taxonomy): Eukaryota > Metazoa > Chordata > Mammalia > Afrosoricida > Tenrecidae > Echinops > Echinops telfairi. The sequence continues at coordinate 1,529,926 of NW_022103937.1, forward strand.
GTTTATTGTGCCAACATGGCCAATAGGATAAGGTGACCAGACATCCTGCTTTTGGTGGGACAGTCCCGATTTTTAACAATTTGTCCTACATCCCGTGGCATTTTTAAAAAGTCCAGATTTTGGGAAAGAATGCATGACAAGCTGGGGTGTACGGTTTTCAGCTGCCATGTGGCTATTTCACCAGGATATGAGTTTTATCAATGGTGTCCCGCTTTACCAATGTTAAAATCTGGTCACCTTACAATAGGAACATGTAGGTGGAGATTAATCAGGTCATAGTTTGATTGGAGGACAAAGAGATTAATGGCTCTGCAAGGTCTGCCCTCATCTCTTTTGCTCCCTGGTGACCAGAACAGTGGGATTCTGCTTTAGCTAATTCTCTGCCTAGGACTGACATTTAACCTTAGATCAAATTTTCCATTTTGCCATAAATATTAAGATGGCTTTATATTAATTAATTCCATGCCAATAGTATCAGAAAAGTGCGCACTCCCATCTCTATCTCTACATTTAGATTTTCAGAAATATTAAAACAATAATATGCTTTCCTTGTGTGAAATTGACAAGTTTCCAACAATGTTAGATAAACTTCCATTAGAAAGAAGTGTGAGTGGGAATAGAGGACATAATTAGTATGTAAAATTTCTCACTTGTCTTTTCTTGTCTCTAGCTTGAATCTCCTTCATGACCTCTGATCACTGCCCACGTTCACAGGATAAACTTGGTTTTCTCAAGCTGTCTGGGGCAAACATACACTAATACTTTATCGACAGGCTTGAATTATTTGTGGGCTCTGACTACTTGAGAATAAATGAGAAAGAGAGAGAAGAAAAAAAGAAAGGAATTCAATATGCTGTTATGCTACGTTGGGAAACATTTTGAAAAAGGATGTATATTCATTTGGATCATATTGGTTATTGAATCTTCCTTGACTGAAATGTAACCATTGATGTTAAAACAAAAGCATCTTCTTCAAAACTCTGGAGCAGCAGAGGAAAGCCACAAACACTTCCTGAAGAGTAAATGGCTGACTTCACTCTGGCAACGACACTGCCTTCTCTCTGCACACACACAGAGACACACACCATTAGACCAGCAATCACATATATCCACATAGAAACTCACTCATACTCACACAAGCACACTTACACCAACAGACAAACTTTCAGAGCCACGAGGATAACAACCATGTGAATCTACATATTGCATGTAGCTCACAAAAACTAAAGTACATGTCTATACAGAGGGAAAAAAGACCTATTTTCCTTACAATATCTATAAATTATATATGTTAGAAAAAAGAACAAAAGAAGAAACATTATATTTGACATTTTTCTTTCAATACTTCAAATTCAGTGATAACCATCAGTCATGTTCTGTACTTTCATCACTATCAAAAACCATAAACAAAATCCATTACCATTGAGTTGAAGCTGACTCAAAGTGACCTTATCAGACAGAGTAGAGTGTTGCTTAGGGCTTCTGAGATAGTAAATCTTTATGACAACAGACAATCACAGCTTTCATCTATGGAGCAGCTGGTGAGTTTAAACTATATAGTTTAAACTATATTGAAGTTAACAGGCAAATATATAACCAACTGTTCCATCATCATAAAAATAAGTCAAACCTACTGTCGTTGAGTTTATTTCAACCCAAATTGACTCTATTGAACAGAGGAGACTTACTGCTTATAGTTTCCAAGACTAGAATTTCTCATATGACTAGACAGTCTCATTTTTCTCCTATAGATCACTCAGTGGTTAGCAACTCAATCCTTAATTCAGTAAGCCAACAGAGTACCTACTGATTATGTGACATTATTATAAATCACTTTTCTTAAAGTGTCATTTCATAAGTGGACCCTTAAAAGTAATTAAATAAATAATATTCTCTTAAAATGTTCAAATTAGTAAGAACTAACTAATCAGAAAACAATTTTGCCAGGATAAATTTTATTCATTTCATAGAATTTTTCCAATGCATGGAATTGGCAACTTTAACCTTTATAAGGGAGGCCTAGCTGCACAATGCTTGAACATCAGATGCTAACTGAAAAGTGGGCAGCTGGAACCCACCAGAGCCTCCATAGGAGAAGTCCCAATGATCAGCACCTAGAAACAATACAGCTTTAGAAGCCATATGGGGAAGTTCTATGATATTCTATAGGACACTATGCATTGTAATCAACTCAAGGATTCACACAACAGTAACTATCTTATTTTTAAAAACTTAAAAATTCTATCAATTTGAAAATTTTTCTCTATTTTCTCATACATAAATAAAAAGTGTGGTTTGAGAAATGGGCTTCTATTATGCCAAAATCACAAATATACATACATATGTATATAGATGTATAGACCACAATGGGCTCAACCATGAAAACAAATGTGAGGAGAGTACAGCACCAGTAAGTGTTATAAGTTCTGTGGTGCATGGGCTCCCTATGGGTTGGAACCAACTGCATGGCACCTAACAACACAACAAACATTTTAAACTCAGACAGAAGTGCCTGGCTTCAATTTTTCCAACTTTGCAGACATCTTTAGTAGTTCTTTTAAGAGATAACTTTGGTAGTCAAATTAATTTTCTTATTAAGCTACTAAATTAAAACAAGTTATGAAATATATGTATATATGATATATATATATCAGGATGCTTTGGGAAAAGGTCACTTTCTTTTCATTCATTTTCCACAAACTTTTTAAAGCCCCTCATACATGTACTCAAAAAACCAAACTCATTGCAATAGAGTCAATTTCAGCTCCTATCAACCCTTTAGCACAGGGTAGGTCTGCCCTGGTAGGTTTTCCAAACTGTAACTCTTTACCAGAGTAGCAAGCCTCATCTTTCTCCTGTGTAGTTTCTGGTAGTTTGGAAACCTAATCTTGCAGTTAACAGGCCACTATGTAACCACTATACCACTATACTACCAGGGCTCCTACTCATACATATATTGTTTACATATAAAATTACGTGATAATATGTCAAATCTGGTGTCAACTTGAGACTATTAAGAGTGAAGGGGTGGTCTCTAGTCCGTCAATCAGGTTGCAGCTTGGTGACCTCATTTGGAGGTGCAATGGCGATAAATAGCTCACTGGAAGCCAGATACATATCTCTCTCCCTGCAAGACATGCCTGTTTACAAGCCACATGGAGCTACACTGATGGGCCTCAGCCCTGAACTAGAGAAGCCACGTGAAGACCCATGCCAGTGCTGAGTTGCTTCTACCACCACTGGGTCCACAAGACTTTCCACCTACTGGCCTGTGATCTTCCTGCATTTGGCATCATTTCATGTGTTGCGTGAGTCTGAAGAGGAATTTATAAACTGGTATCAGACATATGGGCTGAATTCAGATTTATGGACTTGATCTGGACTGGGCTGGAATGTTTTCTCAATATACAATGGCTCTTTTATAGAAAGCTATTTCTTATACACATAGGAGTGTCTATGAATTTGTTTCTCTAGTAAACCTGAACTAACACAGCTTCAAAAGGTTCATGGAAAAATCCGCTATCTATTACTTCCCTTTTCAAAGAACATTTCTACACTCCCTAATATATAGACATATTAATATAATTAAGGTTATATGTTGGGAAGATATCTACTTTCTTGAAATATAGGAAAGAATTCACTGATCTTTTCTTAATAATCTATTAAGAACAAGGAACTATTCTTTTTTCTCTCTCTGTCTCTTAGAATGATTAGGTATCCATAGAAATAATGAATAAAAACTACAATAATGATTGTTCAATTATTTTAAAAGATAAGGCTTAAAACACATTGCCTGAAAGAAAGTCTTATACATAAGATTACCTTCACAATTCCTAAATTCACAATATCAACTGTTGCTCAGCAAAATGGAGCCCTGGATAAACAAAGAGAAAAATAATGCTAGCCTTTCTTCTTGGGGGCTTAGAGTCCAAGTCTTACTCTTGAAGAGCTAAGGTCCTAGACCAGAAAGTGGTAGTTATGGAAAGAACCTGTTCTAGGTACTTTTACATCTATTCCAACTCACAGTGACCCCAGGTGACAGTGCAGAACTTCCCCACAGGGCTTTCTATGCTCCAAATTTATGGAATGGATCCCAGTGTCTTTTCTCCATTAGAACTTCTGGGTGACTTTAAACCACCCATTTTTCAGTTAGCAAAGAAATGCTTAACCATTGTGCTACAAGGATCCTTTTTGGGAGAAGTTATTCCTGTACATTTAAGAAACTTAGAGACCAGCATTGGCTTAATCTAAGTGTGCCAGGAACCTCTAGCTTCCAAGGAGACCATAGGGAGTGAATGTGATGTGTATACATAAAGTAATACTATTCATGACTTAAATTATTGAGTACTTACTCAATAACTTAGATTGTTAGTTAGATTAGAATTTTCTCTTTAACACTCACATTTGTATTAAGGAATCACCTCAGCATTTAATGTCATTGTAGTCAGAGTTGAAGAATACTGAAAGTGGTGCCTCCCGGTGGAAACAACACAAAAAGGAAAACAGGTGCTAGATGCTGACTGTCTTCCAGATGCCATGATTTCTGAGCCAGATAATGAAGATATAGCAACAGCCATTCAATTAAACATATCTTAATTTTGTTTTGTAATTAACATTTTTTCCTTCTCCTTCCTGGATTTAAGTCATTTGGGGGCCTAGGGCTAAGCATAGGATAAATATCAGAAGGTTTGCTGTTCAAACCTACTAGCTGTTCCACGGAAGAAAAATGAGGCCGTCTGCTCTTATAAATATTTAGGGTCTCAAACACCCCAAGAAGTTCTAGTCTGTTCTATAAATGTTATTAATGGGACATGACTCAAAATGAGAGCAAGCAGCCACAGCATTAATTAATAATTGGAACTTTGAATCTAGAGGAACTGGTAGTTATCAAAAATGAAATGTATCACATATAGATTAAGATCCATTGAGCTGAAATGGACTGGCATTGGCCATTTTGAATCAGAAAATCATATAGTTTACTATGCCAAGGATGACACACTCAAGAGGAATCATCATAAAAAAGGACATTTCAAATGTTTTGAGAAACGATGTACAAATGCACTTTACACAATTGATGTGTGTATGGATTGGGATAACAGTTGTATGAGCCCCTAATAAAATGTTAAAAAAAAAAAAAGAAGAAGACTAAAGTTAATCTGTGAAGTAGAAGGAAGTACAAAATAGCACAGAATCCAAGAAAATAAATGAAAAAATAATAACAACAATGGAAGTACAGGCAGAATACAATTGGGTACAAATGAGGAAAAAAAATGAGGAGCTGATGCCAAGGGCTTAAGTGGAGAGCAAATGTTTTGAGAATGATGAGGGCAATGAATGTACAAATGTGTTTTACACAATTGATGTATGCATGGATTGTGATAAGAGTTGTACGAGCCCCCAATAAAATGATTTAAAAAAAAAAAGGACATTTCAAGATCTATTTTGAAGTACAATGCTGTCTATGATAGGATATATTCACATAAAATGAAATCCAGTCAATACAACTCTTATTCAAATTTATGCACTAAACATTAAAGCTAGTGATGAAGAAAGAATTTACCAAAATCTTCACTGTGAAATTAACCATATGTGCAATCAAGATGTATTTGTAATTTTTAAAAATTAGAATGTGAAAGTTGGAAACAAAGAGGAAGGAACAATAACTGGAAACTACGGCCTTGGTAACAGAAGCAAAACTAGAGATCACATGATAGAATTTTTCACAACCAACAACTTCATAATCACAAAAACCTTTTTTTAATCTCACAAAAAGCAATACATGTGGACATTTCCAAATGGAAAATAGTTTAAAATTAGGAAAAGTGTGTCAGGATTGTATCCTCTCAGCATACTTATTCAATCAGTATGTTGAGCAAATCATCAAAGAAGTTGGAGTACATGAAGAAGAACATGACATCAGGATTTTAAGAAGACTATTTACAACCTGTGATATGGAGATAACACAGCTTTGCTGAAAGTGAATAGGACTTGCAGCATGTGGTGATGAAGGTCAAGGATTGCAGCCTTCAATATGGATTGCAACTTAATGTACCGAAATCCAAAGTCCTCACAACTAGGCTAATATGTAACATCACAGTAACTGGAAAACTTATTGAAGTTATCAAAGATTTTTTATCTTGCTTGGGTCCATAATTAATGTTCATAAAAGCAGCAGTCAAGAGATCAAACAATGCATTGCATTGGGCACATCCTCTGCACAAGATCTTTTAACACTGTTGAAAATGAAGCATGTTTATTTGAAGACTAAGGTGCACCAGACCCAAGCCACAGTGATTTCAATCTCCTCATTTGCATGTGAAAGTTGAACACTAGATAAAGAAGGCTGGGTGCATTTGAATTATGGTGCTGATGAAGAATGTTGAAAGTATCAAGGGATCCCCAAAGAGCAAACAGTTCTTTCTTGGAAGAAGTACAACCAGAATGCTCCTGAGAGGCAAGGATGGTGAGACTTCATTTCACTTAATTTGGATATGTTATTAGGAGAGACCAGTTCCTAGAAAAGGACATCATGCTTGCTAAAGTGGTGGGGTAGCAAAACAGTGAAAGACCCAGGAAAAGATTAGTTGACACAGTGATTGAGCAATGGTCTGGAACATGATGACAATTGTGAAGACAGCACAAGACCAGGCAGTATTTCATTGTCTTGTACATGGCTACTATGAGTTGGAACCAACTTGGTGACACGAAAAACCAGAATATGAGTTTAAATCAACTTGATAGCAATGGGTTTGGTCTCTAGATTTAGGGGAGTTGAATCTCAACATTATTTCTTTGGCTTGTGAGGTCCTAAGAGCTTATCTATTCATTTCATCTCTAATTTGAAGTTATTCACATGGTCTCTAATGTACCACTTGATTAGATTTGAAATGATTTAATAGTCATTGATTTTTAAGAATAACACAATATTATCACTTCTTAGCCTTTTGGCTAAGATCAAGTAGATTTTTAAGAATAGCACAATATTATCACTTCTTAGCCTTTTGGCTAAGATCAAGTATAAAAATAATACAATATTAATCATGATAAATATATTTGTTTCATATTTCCACTTGAAATACAAAAAAAATTTATTCAGATCTTCAAGTAGGTATTTTATGTTAGATTAGTATAATGCCAATCAAATGGAGAGTTTTATATATGAATGCAATTCATATGAAAAATTATGTTTAATGCTTTTTCCTTCTCTTAGACTATATGTTACCACAATTTTTCCACAGGAAAAAGGAATATATGAAAATATTAACCATTATGTTAATATTGGTTAATATTTTCATATATTCCTTTTCCTGTCATAAACTTGAATTTATGAAGCAATTTTTTTCCACTTGAATTTTTTCTTGTGAACTGCCACATCATGGTTGGGTTGGCAAAAGCTATGGTAGAGATATGAATGTGATGTAAAGCTATTTTTTCTGTCTTCCACCAATACTTTGGGTACTATTATATCACACTCAATATTCATAGAGGCACATTGGAAAAGACTATTAATCAATACCAATTCAGGGAAACTCTAAGTATGAGTCTTTGAATTTTCTGTAGAACAATTAAATTTTTATTAATACCTTTGATGCTAGAACTCCTGTGACTGCTACATTGCCACTGAGGAAGAAACAATGCCCCTCTGTCAGAGCTCAGCTAGAAAATTAGTTTGAAAACCATTGCCCTCAGTCATCACACGCAGCAGCAATAGAGATAAGGTTTTTTTTCTCCTATATGACTAATAAAATAGGGTATAATTAAATATGATTTTTCAGATTATTATTAATTATCAACTTTTATCATCTCTAAATCTTGAGTTAAATAATACAAGATTGTATGTTTAGTAACAGGATATATAAAAACTAATATATTCATAAATTTTAATTATTCCTAACAAATAAGTTGATGTAAATGGACTATTTTTATTGTATTTTCAGCCAACAATGCTATTTGAAAATTTGAGCCAATGTTTGAAAGCTCTCTCAACTTGGAACTCTCTCAGATGTTCTTTTATGATCAAGAGAAAAGGAGAAGGCAGAATAGCTTTGCGTTCAGTGTTAATGAGGGAGGGTCACAAACCATAGTTCACAGATTTTGGGAAAAGAGTCAACTTTGTAGAGAGAGAAGATAACGATTATTAACAACATTGATCTTGCAGTCCAGGGATCCAATGCAACCATTCCTAAGGCTAAACTCAGTCTTTTGTGAGACAAAAAAAAAACAAAACCAAAACTGTTGGCCTCCAAAATAGCCTACTTGTGATAATGAACCCTAACAAACCATTTACACCGATGTGACAAGTTTTAAATTAGAGCAGTGAAATCAATCACTTATTCAAAACTCCATGTGAAATTCATCCAAATTTTAGATATATTTTTTGTGTAGTAGTAGACTGATAATTACTATATCTTGTTTGCAATTAAGTGCTTCAGAATTAAGTGTACAGCAACAAATTGTACAAAAAGTAAATACTGCTGCACCATTATCAAAGATGCTGCTGTGTTTGAGCCACAATGAGATAATTTTGAGAGTGTTGGGGGTAGCTTTTATTGTTATTCTGGAGAAAAAGGAGTAAATCTGGATTAAATATGAGAAGCCAGAGTGCATTGTCACCTAACTGTAGCTCAAGAACATATCCAAGCCAATTTTGACTCATGGTGATTTTGTAAGTGTCAGAGTAGAACTATGCACTATGGTGTTTTCAGAATGGTCGAATTTTCAGAAATAAATCATAAAGCCTTCTCAGGTACCTCTGGATGGACTCAAATTGTCAAATTTGAGAATTTCTGATTATTTGTGTTCTGATATAAAACCAAAACAATTCAATTTGCAACCTTTAGTCAATATGGTGCTTTATTTTGTGAGAAGAAAAAGATTCTCTAGTTTCACCCACGTCATAATCCAAATATTTTAAAGGTTGTGTTCAATAGGTAACAAAAATATGGTCTAACAGATATCAGAAATGAAGTCCCATGGATAAATTGCAAGTATGATGGAAAAATTTGTTTAAGACATATTCTGTCAACAAAATATTAATTGTAAAATTGGTGATCTGCTCTCTACACTTACACTTAATTCACAATAAAAAATTTAAAAACACTTTATTGATAGACTTCATACACGTTTTGTCTCATCTCATTTATTGCAATCTTTCAATATAACATCATTTACCTCACTTTCTTCCCATTTTCCCTTTTCCATTCTTCTTTCCTAATCCTTCTGAACTTTGTCCTTGATAAATGTTGCCCTTTTTATCTCTAATGATCAATTAATTATTCTAAGGTGTGCGTAACTCTCAAGTGTTATTGTTTCTCATATAGCCCTGCCTACTATTTGACTGTAAATTAAGCTATGGAGGGAGTTCATTTTCATACCTGAAGGTTAAAAAGGTTCATAAACTCAGGGGTTCCACCCATCTCTATTGAACAAATAATCTTAGTCTCGTATGATTGCGAAATCCTGGGACAGTTGGCAGTGATATTCAAACATCACTTAGATCTTCTTGTCTCTGGTCATGGAGACTGATGATCATGTGGTAAATTAGTTCACTGGACCAATCATTTCCTTTTTTTTTTAAATTGTCATCACACTCATTTCCTCTGAGATCAGTAGTTGAACCTTAGATGGTTGCTCATGAGTTTCGTTCTTTTTTTTTGCTCATGAGTTTTTAATACTCTAGTTGCAACCAAATGAAGATGGAGAACGTTCTTTATGGACTATGTTTATGTCTATTTCACTTCATTTCCTCCCAGATTATACACTAGACTCAGTGATTCATTCCTTCAAAGTGTTCATGTCTAAGAAGTTTTTATAAACTTTCCACCTGTATGCTCTAATGCATGTATGGGTATATTTGCTGCAAATATAGTCTGTTCAACCTATATGTATTCATATGTATAATCTGTATTAGACAGTGTTCTCTAGAGAACCCAAACCAGGACATTTATGATTTTATATAGATAGATGATCTAGATCTACATACAGCTATAGATAGATACAACATGAAGAAATAAGCAGCTAATTAGTACACAGAGCAGTACAGAGGGCTCAACTCAACTCAGTTCCATGAGACAGTTAATATACTGGCAGTCCTTCAACTCACAAGGACTGCTGGGTGCAAGACAAGGAAGCAGTCTGTTGAGTCTTCTGTAGAACAGGCAGTCCGGCCACAGGCAGCAAACTGCAGGGTGGGTCACCAACAGTCAGCCAGATGACAGGGTCCAATAGTCCACAGATCAAGTGATGTATACACCAGCAGTTTAGCAAAGCAGTTCTTGAAGGAGACTCAAACTACAGCGACACAGTACACGGGTTGGGTGTTCCACAGGTAGTATACCTTACAAGTTGATGCAGAGAACTAGCTAAGGCAGCTGCACACTGGTCTGATCATCACAGAGCAAGACAGAAAGGCAAGGCTGAGCCATTTATCTCTTTGCCCTTCATTCAAACTGCAACCTTATTAATCCCATATGTGTTTATCGACCAGGTTGGCACAGTAAACCTACCTATCACAAATCCCACTCTACCTCTGACACTCATTCAGACTGCATCTATCTATACATCCATGGATATATCATCATTATTGCAGGATTGTGTATGTAACAGGATTTATTTCTCTTGGTTTTAATTCTTGCATTCCTCCTACCTCTTCCTTTGCCTCCATCATTGTTTGCCAAGCTCCCTCTCATTGCATATTTCCTTCTCCTTCGCCTATATTAACATCTCTAAATCTACTTAATTTCTTCATTTGGAAATTCTGTTAATTGCTCTGCTTCCTCTTTTTACTTTGTAATTATATTAGATATGAGTTAATATCTCAGGCTCCCTATGTTCAGCCTTATAGATTTGTTTTATGCTGGATAATAGTTTATCGGATTTGACTTCTGGATGGTCGTGTTGTGTATGTTAATCTAAGCTTGTTGTTTACTGTTGTTGGTTCTCTGTCCTAATAAGTATCTTTCATACTTTTAGCTAGGTGGTTCCACTTTTCTAAGTTATTTTAATTTCTGTTTATTGGTAATGGCCTAATTTCACATTGTATTTGAGGAATAATTTTGCTGGGTGCAACAGATAAGGTTTTTTGTCAACTTGGCTTGACCAGGTTTCTCCATGGTTTGCCAGTGAACTGCCCATGACCTGTCATTGACAAGCAGTTGTAAGCCTCAATCATGGGATAAGATTAGGATGGGATGCAACACCTTGACTCGGGTCACAGTTCTGACACAATTAATCACTTGCAATATAAGTTAACACTGTGGGAAAACTATTTTTAATTTTTTGCGGAATCTGGATCCTGGTTCATCGACTTATTTCTTTGGATTTGATTAATGTTCTTACCATATTGACTACCAGTCCAGAGAGCCATCAGTGACCTGCCAAATTTAGATTCATTTGGGGGAGAGCATGTTTTGTGTGCGCCAGCTGCTGTATGTCAGTTATCAGGATGTACAGAAGTGAAAAACAGTCCCTCAGCCAGGAGGAGGAGTTACAGGATTTAGGAGTGTGACTGGGGGTTCTCTTTTCCTTTAGGGAAGACCAGAAAAAAAAAGACAAAATAAGCAAAACAAAGAACATAAAATTCTCACAGTCTTAACAATATTATCAAAGAAAGAGGGGTGAGGAATGGATCAATGTTATGTCTGCCCAAGAATATCACTTCTCATACCACTAAACATTCTCCCTCCCCTTCTTCTTCTAAAATACTTTTATTGTAAGTTTTAAGGTAAGAATAGTCAGAACAAGGATGATTGATGTAACTGGGTGAAATTAAAAGACATAGAAAGGTAATTAATTTTCCTACATATTCTACCTCTGAGGACACTTTTTGGGCCCATTTTCCAATTTGTATGTGTGTGTTTGCATGTCTATCGGCATGTATCTCTTTCTGTAACCCCACAATTGTGTCCTGATTTTTCAAGAAGTTGTACTGGACACCAGTTTAGTTTACTGTTAGAAATATGTGTATAGGCAAACTACTGAAGATGGCTTTTAGACTGATGCAAGGCCTAGGAATGGCATGTTCAAGTACAGTATGTTAAGCCAAACCAAATGCACTGCCACTCAGTTGATTCCTGCCTCCAGCGACCCTATTGAACAGGGTAGAATGGCCTTTGTGGATTTCTGAGACTATAACTCCTTATAGTAGTAGAAATCCTAGTATGTTGCATTTTAATTTAATTTTTACATGAGAAAATAATCAAAATTGGTTTGTAATGCCTTCTTTTCTGGAATGGTTTGTAAGAGATTTCTGATTTTTCTTTTCAAAAGCATCTCTGCCAACCACAAGTAAGATTCCATATGTTACATGGCATTTAAAGAGAAACTAGGGTCTTTTTTTTACATATAAATTACTCTATTTCAGATGTTTCAAAGAAATGATGACATAAATGGATCTAAAGAATAAATGACAAATATTATCTTGGCATCGCTTACCAAATTTATATTATTTACTAGTATATTGAGGTAATTAGTTTATTTTGCCAACCAGGCCGATAAACACATGTGGGGTTAGTTGAAGGGTGGAGGGATAAATGGCTCAGTGAGCCTCGCCTTTCTAGTTCTCAGTTCTATTGCTTTGTGATGGTCGGACCACGGTGCAGCTGCCTTAGCCAGTTGCCTGCTTCAGCTTGCAAGGCTCACTTCCTGCAAGACATCCCCAAAGAGAAGTCACATGGACCTATCCTGATGCAGCCTGGGTGCTGGAGCAGCTGGGTAGAGACCCCTGCCAGCACTGAGATGCTTACACATTCACTGATTCGGCTTTCTTCCTGCAGTCGGCATCATTTCATGTGTTTTGTGAGATGGAGGACTTTGTGGATTGGTGTCGGATATATGGGTTAATATTGGACTTGAGGGCTTGGGCAGCACTGGGTTGGGGTGTTTTCTTGATAGGCACTTATCTTTCATATAAAACTCTGTCTTATTCATATGAGTTTCTGTGGATTTGTTTCTCTAAAGTACCCAGACTAACACAATGTACTGACCTTATATTGAATAGAGTTATTAAAATTTACTTTATGGGAACTCATTAAGAAGACATGATGATTATAAGATTCATGTTCACACTCACAAGGGTACCATTTCTGGAATTAATTTCTGATTATATTTCAATAGAGATAAAATTGATAACTACTTTGAGTTTCTGGAGATCCAGAAAAAAAATGAGTAAAAACCCACAGGGTAGACTCTGATTTAATAAATGCTTTGTGCATCTAGACTTGCACTTACTTGCTTATAGTCCCATTTTGGGTAGCCTTTTTTAGTAAGTGTTAGATAGTTAATGTCTATACGGTACTCATTCTCTACAGCATGTGAATGATAGAGACATGTTAGAATTACTATGGAGATGATGCTTACAAAAATCAAACTCCCTTTTGATGTTCAAGTGTGTCATCACAAAATAAAGATAATGGGAGTTTATAATTGTAAATGACAAAACTAGCAGTTCTACAAAGAAAAATAAAAAACTTAGAAAACCTGCATCCACATTACAAGGAGAAGACAAAGAGCCACACAATCTTGTCAGTACACTCAGTTGCTGTGTTAGTCTGGGTATTTTGGAGAAAAAAATCCACAGAAACTCATGTATAAGAGTTTTATATAAAGGTCAAGTGTACATCAAGAAAACATTCCAAACCAGTGCTGCCCAAGCCTACAAGTCCAACATTAACCCATATGTCCAACACCAGTCCACAAAGTCCTCCTCCATCTCACAGAACACACACAAGGATGCCAACTGCAGGAGGAAAACCAAATCAGTGAACGTGTAAGCATCTCAGCGCCGGCAGGGGCCTCCACATGGCTGCTCTATCATCCAGGCTGCATCAGGGTAGGTCCACATGGCTTCTCCTTGGGGATGTCTTGCAGGAAGTGAACCTTGCCAGCTAAAGCAGGGAACTGGCTAAGGCAGCTGCACTCTGGTCTGACCACCACAAAGCAAGAGACCTGAGAACTAGAAAGGCAAGGCTCACTGAGCCATTTATCTTTCCACCCTTCAATTAACCCCACATGTGTTTATTGGCCAGGTTGGCACAATAAACTTTAACTGTTTCATACATAATTAGTTCTGTTTCTGGTAGTTTGATTGTGTGCACCTCTTTATTAATTGTGGCTATTTTTACAATACTGATGACAAAGGGTTCCCTATGACATAGCATCTTGTGCATAAAATTTTAAAATCAGTTTTCTAGCAATTGTAAGAACCATAGAATAAATTGAGTGATTCAGCGGTGTCTGCAATGTAAGTCACTTCACAGAATGTTTTGTAAACGGTGTTCCTAACATATATAATGGAATATATTATGTTAAATATATAAATATTGTGTTAGACAGGGTTCTATGATGAGACAAAATCAAAATTCTAATATATATATATATATATATATATATATGTGTGTGTGTACTGATAGATAGATATATAACATAAGAAATAGTTAATTAAATTATAAAGCAGTACAAATGGCTCAGTGCAACTCACCCCTGTGAGACAGTTGTGAGACACTGACAGTCCTTCAAGTCTTGAGGGCCGCCAGGTAGTCCTCTGTAGAGCAATTCAGGCTATCCGGGCACAGGCAGCAAACAGCAAGGCAGGTCACCAACAGTCAACCAGATGACAGGGTCCAACAGTCCCCAGCACAAGAGATGTAAATTCCAATTGTGTGGCAAAGCAGGTCTTGAAGGAACCGCAAATTACAGCAACACAGTCCACAGGTTAGGTGTCCCACAAGTAGTGTAGCTTGCAAATTGAGGCACAGAAGAAGCAAGGCAGCCGCACACTGGTCCGATGATCAAAGAGCAAGAGACAAGAAAGGAGAGGCTCACCAAGCCATTTATCTCTCCGCCCTTCAATTAATCCCACATGTGTTTATCGGCCAGGTTGGCACAATAAACTAACTACCTCAAATATAGTTGTTAGAATTGTGCGACATAGAGCCTATTTCAATTCAAACTGATCCTATGTGATAGGGTTAAACTTTCCCACAGGGTTTCCTAGCCTGTAATCCTTATGGCGAGCACTAGGTCTTTTCTCCTACGGAGTAGCTGCTGGTTTGGTATGTAGCGAAATCCTTATCATTTCATTACCTAGGGAAATAACACTTGGTGCCTGTCTGTCGGACCTTCTTCAGCTACACAAGGGGAAGGAGAATCCAGTTCCACACCTGTGCAAAACTGATTCGTGTGAGGCAAAGCTCAGACACCCTCCAATATTCTTTATCCTAATCTGACACCCACCATCTTCTTGGCGGGGTTTAATAATCTTTTGCAATGGTCACATAGAAGTCATAGACAAAACTCACAATTTGGGAGCTTATTAAAGAAGTTGATAAGTTATGAATCAAAATCAGAAATGTTAAAGATACAGTTGTTTGGTCTGAAGTGCCTCTTCTCAGTGATGCCCATAGGCACATTTGTTTCTGGTCTTTGGCTTCAGTCAGGTGCCACCTCACCCCCCACCCCCCACCCCCATGGCCTGTACCTCATTCAGGCAAGTGGTAAAAAATCCTTTGGCACTCATGAATGCCAAAAGGGCACTCCCACTCTACAAATCAGCCTCTTTTCTGAAGGCAGGGAGCTTTACACATTTTATATGTAAAGAAGGTCCATTGCGCTATCTCTTAGTCTATGCTGCTATGGCATTTCTTCATGCAAGGATCTAAGACATGCCACACTGGTAGCTCTTCTTTATTTATTGTCATGAGACTCTCACCTCCTTCTGCAGAGATGGCTCACTTTATACACAGTGGAAGGGTAAAACATCAATTCTCTCATATTAGTCCTATATACCTTATTTGCCTATTCTAATCCAATTATTGGAGGGGAATTACAAAAACTATTGATGGAAACATTGTAGAGCCATACCAAGTAGTTCACCTGCTTTGCAGATCCTCTGCAATATGTAATTTGGTTCTATAAAAGTTATAGCACATATATATTTACAAAGCAACTCATTTTCAAATTCATAGAATTCTAAGTGAAAATACTCACATTTGCCTAAACCAGGAGCACAAATACACTTTTTCTCCAATTGGAACTTAAGAATCTAGTCATAGCTCATTATTAAAATATAGAGTAATTCACAAGACATTTTAAAATCTGGGAGTTAAAAGCTCCTAGCTTTCACTTAGCATGAAAGTTACTTCTTAAGACATGGGGAAAACTGTTCAGCACATGAGATTATTACAAAGCAATGCTGACACCTACAGAGGATGTATGCAAATATCCAAATGAAGCTGACATACACTTTATTGATTGGTATTATGACTTTAAATTACAACTGTCTTGATATATAATAAACAAGACACCCCGAGTCTTATGTTCTGTGTGTAAAAAGGATACTTAACTAGTAGGAGACATACACATTTTCTTATTTTTTCAATAAATTAACTGTTATAATATTATTTGTTAATATTTTATGGAGCCAATCTTAACAGTCTCATTGTTTGAATCTATCTATGCTAATAATGTCAATCAATGACAAGTGTTAATCACAGTGAAAAACAAAGAAAATATGCTTACCACTTAATTGGGAAAGAGAAATATTTTGCCATTATAGAACAGCAATATAAAATATTTCGAAATATATGACTGTAGGCAAGGAGAATGGCAAAATTTATCCCAGAATTTTATGTATAGCCTTTTAAACTCATGTTGCACTAGAACTATGTACAAAAAATTAAGGCACAATAGTATCTTGATAAAACAAATATTGTTTCTGTGAACAGAACTCAACACCCTTTTAAATGAGCCTTACACAAAAGAAGGCAAAATGTTAATTTTTTGAGATTTAAAAATGGTATTCTTTATGAAAAAAATAATTATTCAGGCTAGTCATTATGCAAGGCAATCATGCACCTAAAATAAACAAACTGAATATACTGATGCAATTTAAAGCTCAACAATTTTTCAGCAATTCCATTAGATATATCACATTTATTTGTAAAGAAGAATAACAGCAATTTAGAGAGCCCTAGTGGTTCAGTAAGTTAATCACTGAACCATAAATTGAAAGATCAGCAGTGGAAACCCACCAGCTGCTACAAAGCAAAAGGGTGAATCAGTCTGCTTCTGTGAGTAAGTCCAGCCGCAGAAACCCTATGGGTTCCTGTCCTTATAGGAAAGCAATGAGTCAGAATTAACCCAATGCCAGTGGGTAAGCTTAAGCACACTTTTAACAATGAAAGTTCAGTTACTTTGCAAAGAAAATGTATAAAATGATACTGAGAAATAATAACAATGATGAAAATGAGAAACATATTCCTGAATAATATATAGATCAATAGATAAATAGATAGATCGATAGATAGATAGATAGATAATATTATAGAAAAATCTGAAGTAAGTCTCAATCATCTCCTCATTAATTACAAGACTTTATATAAGTTTTGGTAAGTCCTAAAAATCCTCCTCCAACTTTCATATTCTTCAACTTGCTAGAAATTCATGGACAAAAATAGCTAAGAGCATTTGGGTGGGCGGGGGGAGATGAGCCAAGCAAAAGAAAAGTCACTCCACTGAGTTGATTCTGACTCTCTGTGACCCTAGAGGACAGAGAACAATCTGGGTTTCTGAGACTGATAACCGTAATGAGAGCAGAAAGTGTTACCTTTCTCCGTAAGAAAGTCTGCAGTTTGAAGCCCAAATTGTATCCATCATGTGACCAGGACTCATACATTTATTTCCTGGGCAAAAATCAGCTAAGAGCATTTTAAAAAAGAACACTACAAATAGAAAAGTGCTAGCAAGTAAAATATATCAGTAAAACATATATTACATAACAGATACTACAAGTTAAATTAAATGTGTATAAAATGAATCCAACATAATTAGGAAAATATAGATTTAGTAATAAAAAGACAAGAATTTAAAAAAACAAAGCAAAGCCCCACTTCAAAAAAACATTAAACAAAAAAACCCGATACCCCCAAACAGAAAAAGCTCCACTAGGCAGAGCTTTTTGGGAAAAGAAATTGTTGTGATTTTGAACACAGCTTACAAGGGCAGCACCGTGGGAAAACTCAAGTGTATAAGTGGTTTTCTCATTTCAAAAATAGTGAAATGCCAATTGATGACAAACCTCTTTCTGGACATCTATCAGCTTCTTGGATGGACTGAAATATTGACAAAATCCAGGCACTTGGTGCTCGAAGACAAAAGAAGGACCATTGAAGAGATGGGGGAGTTCTCTGGACTATCTTGGAACTCAGTCCAGAGAATTGTAATGGCAGATTTGGGAGTAACAAGGGTCACTGTGAAATTTGTGCCTCTGGCTCTGACTGACCAGGAAAAAGAGCATTGAGTGCAAACATGCCTTGCTTGGAAAGAACAGCTCTGAAGTGACCTAGACTTGTTTTCCAAGGTTATTACTGGTCAGGAGACATGGTGCTATTCTATGACCCCCAAAGCAAATATCAATCAAGTCAGTGGAAGATGCCATCACCACCTGGACTCCCCAAAGCTTATCAAATGAAATCAAAGATCAAGATAATGCTCTTTTATTAGTTATGGATATGAGGGGGATAGTGCATTTGAAGTTCATTCTGCCAGATCAGATTATTAATCAAGCTTTCTATTTAGAGGTTCTGAAAAGATTGCATAAGGCCTGATTTGTGGCAGACAGGGCACCACTGGTTTTACCACCAGGACAGTGCACCTGCACATGCAGACATTTAAGGGCACTAGTTTTTGGCAATAAACAAACAAACCCAGCATGCCTCTCTTGATCCACACACTTTGCCGCATCTTACACCATCCAATATATCACCAGACCTCACTCCATGTGACTTCTTTTTGTTTCTGCAAATGCAGAGGGACATATCATAGAAGAGGTGAAGGAAAAACTGAGGAAGGTGCTGTCAGCCATCCAAACAAATGAGTTTGAAAAATGTTTCCAAGAATGGAATTGCAGATTTGACAAATATATTAAGTGTAATGGAGAGTAAATTGAAGATGATAAGGTTGTTTTGTTAAAAAAAATTGAGATACATAGCTTTGGAAAAAATTCAGTTTTTTTTTAGGGGGGTCCTCCCTAGTACATACACTTAACAGGGTATTTGGGGGGTTTGTTGTTTTCATCATTTTATTGGGAATTCTTACAGATATCATAACATTCCATAGTTAATCAAATCAAGCAGTATTGCACAATTGTTACCAGTTTCAAAACATTTTCTTTCATCTTGAACTCCTTGATATCAGCAACCCTTTATCTCCTCACTCCCTAGTAACCCTTATTTTTATTTTTTTCCACATCTTACACCATCCAATATATCCATTTACATACTCTCTTATTTATTTCCCACGAAGGAGATTGTACAGTTATCATTGCTATCAGCTCCCCCTTCTTCCCCTCCCCACTCCTCGCTTCTCATTCCCCCAGGGAACCATTACTCCTGTTACTGTTACTGAAGGGTTATCTATCTTGACTTTCATGTTTCAAATGAACTTAATTATACAAATGAACATACCCAAGTCTAACATGGGTAATGAAGTAAAACAAATAAAAACCCAAATAGTAAGAAGAGGGAATATTAGAGAACTAGAGGATAGTTATGTGCGTCCACGGTGCTATACTGCACCCTGGGCTTATCATCTCTTCCATGTGGACCTTTGGAGAGGGAACTGTCTGATTATCTTATAGGTGGGTTTGGGGTCTCCACTACATCTCCACTCCTTCATATTGCTTTGGTTGCTTAGTTTTGAACTTCTGACACCTTTTACTGTCAACATCTCGTGACCACACAGGGTATTGTGCTTCTTCCTTGTGAGCTTTGTTCCTTCCCTGTTAGATGGCCACTTATTTTACTACAAGCCTTTAAGACCCCAGAAACTATAGCTTTTAGTAGCAGGGCACCATCAGCTTTCTTCACTACATTTGTTTATGCACCAATTTTGACTTCAGCAATCATGTCAGGAAGGTGAATATCACACAATGCACATATTAGAAAAAATTTTTCATGATAGTTAGGTTTATTGTGCCAACCTGGCCAATAGGAACATGTGGGATTAATCAGGTTGCAGTTTGATTGGAGATCAAAGAGATAAATGGCTCTGCCTAGCCCATCCTCCTCACTCTTGCTCTCTGGTGATGGGAGAGTACTGGAGCATGCTTTAGCTAGTTCTCTGCCTCAACCTGTGAGCTACACTACCTGTGAGCCAGTCAGCCCGTGGATTGTGTAGCTAGAGCTTGAGGCTCCTTCAAGACCTGCTTCGCCACACTGCTGGTACATACATCACTTGAGCTTGAGGCCGGTAGATCCTGTCGCCTTGCATTGCTTGTGCTTGATATCCCATCTGGGCCTGCTTCACTAAGCTCTTGAGCTACTGACATTTGGTGACTCACCCTGCTGCTTGCCTTGCCTGAAGGAGAACTCTGCTGTCTTCCTCCTTGACCTTGGACCCAACAGCCCAGCTGAGTTGGAGGACTTCCAGTATATTAACTGTTCCATATAACTGAGTTGAACTGAACCCTCTGTACTGCTGTGTGTACTAATTAGCTATTCTATTCCTTCCCACTGTATATATATTCAAGGGTCCTGGTTTTATTTCTCTAAAGTACACAGCCTAACACACCATTCTTGTACTGAGGTAAGATTTAAGTAGAGGCCTAAAGTTCATCTGCTTCCTTGTTGCATTTGCATTTATATACATATATGAATAAATAAACTTATATGTAAACAATTATATATTTGTGTATGCATATATATATTCTTTATTTCTTCTTCTTTCCTCTTTTTCTTTTTTCCTTCCTTCAGATCCATTATCACAGTGATTCTCAAATTTCCTAATGCCATGACCCTTTAATACAATTCCTTATATTGTGGTGACCCCCCAACCATAAAATTATTTTCATTGCCACTTCATAACTGTAATTTTGCTACTATTATGAACTGGGAAACCCCTGTGAAAGGGTCCTTCGACCCCCAAAGGGGTTGCAACCCACAGGTTGAGAACTGCTGCACGATCATGTTTAACAATCATTCACATCTCAGTAATTCCTATCAGATATAATTCTGTTGATCAGACATGACCAAAAAATCTACATCCTCCTCACCTTCCAATTTAGAACCCTTACTATTCCCCTGTACCCTTGACAGTTTTTTAAAAATATATGTATTTATTTATGCTACAAGTATATATGTGAATATAGTAGAAGTAAAATTATAAAAACTTTATAGACATAACTGAATACCTTGAGAAAATAACTCTCTGGGCCTGGGTGCTCAGTACCATAATTTAGAGGAACACAGAAAACAATATTGAAATTTTACTCTGGTGAATAGCAACTGAGTTATTAAAAGGTTATTAGTGCTCATCTAAGGAGCCATTACTAGTCTTTGTCTAGTGAAGAAAATCAAAGAGTTATAGAAACAAATAGTCCAGTGAACTAATGGACCTTGCAAATCTCAGCCTCTATGACCTTAAGGCCAGCACTAGATTGTGTCCATGTACCACCTATGACTTCTCTAAAAGCGATTGCATTAGAATGTCCTAAATAGATTGAGAAAAAAATGTGGACCAGAACTCAAAATTATATGAACAAAAAGAGGCTTACTGGTTGCATAGAAACTGATGAAACCTATGAATTTTCATGAGAAAATTCAGAGAAAGAGCTTAAATGTTCACCCTCTCTTTTCAAGGTACTTTAAAGGTTCAATCTATCTACATCTGATAAAGTTGTTTGTTTGGGGCTTTCTCTTTTAGGTATGATTATGGTTTTCATCAAAGTTGCTGAAAGTCAACATTATGCCTCCAAATATTTTTCTGCCTTCCATCTCTGTCCTTTACTTCTGGAACACTAATTAATTAAATGTTAGACTGTCTGATGTTTCCACACAGCTCATGCATCCTCTGTTCACTTTTTTCCTCACAAAAGCTGATTTCAGTTCAATCTTCCATCTTTCTTGCTCATACGGACTACTTTATTTTTAGGTTTTTGAAAATGTGAATTGTATTTGTATAATTAATAACATTCTCATCTGTATTGTAACACCTGGGTGCCTACAGGTTGATTTTGAATCATAGTTACCCCATGTAATAAAGTAGAAATGCTCCACAGGATTGTTTAGGCTGCCTTGTTACAGGAGTGGATCACCAGGTCTATGTCCACAGAGGGCTTAGTGGATTTGAAATCCCAACCTTTAGGTCAACAGCCAAGTAGGAATCCTTACATAAGAAAGTATAAGGGCCTGTATGAAGGTGGTGAGGGAGATGATGAGAAAAGGATTCACTCCAGATTTATATTAAAAGCAATAAAAAAAGGAAACACACTGCCATTGAGTTGATGCCAACTCATAGCAACTCTGTGCAGGGATTTCAACTGTAAATCTTTATGGGTGTAGACAGTGTCATCTTTCTCTCATGGAGCAGCTGGGGAGTTAGAATTGCTGACTTTTCAGCAAGCAATCCCATGCTTACCAAATAGCATCACCATATATATATGATGCTATTAGTAGAACATGGTGATGGATTGGTATTGAATAGTGATGAAGAGGAATGTATCAGAATACCTAGGTTTGTTTTATTTTCCTTGAGTAACTTGGTAGATAGAAGAGCTATTTGTTTTGAGGGTAAACATGGTCAGGATTTGTGTGTCATGAGGAGGCTTGTGTTAGGAGAGGGTGAGTATGGAAGAAGGCTCGAAGAGTAAATGGGGAAGATGTGTTTAAGAAACTAACTGAACATGGATGCTTTGAGATGAATAGGAAGTATGCAAATACATATTGGCAATTAGCTATACTCATAAAAATCTTAAGCACAGAAGAAATATAAATTTCTTCCTGACATTTTAACATCTCTTCCTGACATTTTAAATTTAGATTTCTGGTATCTCTGGTCATTCACTTTAGAGGTTAGGTGTTATTAGTGGTTGACTTTTTATATAGAGGTAGATTCATGCTTTCATCTGTTGCTTCCTTCCACTAAAAACAAACTTTAATTCTATGTATAATTCCATTTAGTTATTTAAGATTTCCATCTTCATTAATGCCGCTGTGACATGAACTGTAGTGTTGCATTTCTCCACACTTTCCAATACAAGTTTAAGTTACTTAACATCCATTCTATGTTCTGGCAAATAGTATATCATGTGATTTGGACATTGTGGGAAGACTGTATTGTCATCATCTGGGAACACATTTCTCATCGTTCTTGTCACTGCTGCTGCAACTGCTGCTTCTCCTGGAGCTGTTGGCAGAGCTTCACAAATGGTGGCAGCAACAGCTGCTGGGAGGTCAGCAGCAGATCCAAGTGAGAGGAAGCAAGCAAGAAAGGAATAGAGTGCTTCCTGTCTGCCCACTGTTTCTCTGGCCTGAACCACAGTAGCAACACTGGTGCTGCTACCGCTACTGTGATTACCCACCTGTCCATTAGACAAGACCTGAGCGCCCATACCCAGTTTCAAGTCCTTTGGCTTGCTTGCTTGTAGCACACCTGTGGTCTATTGCTGCCAGAGTCTGGGTTTGGGGGGCCTTTAAAATCAATAGAGGAACATAATAGACAGATGGAAAGTCGAATCCCTATACAAAATAACAAAATTAGAAAATATTACAGGGACATAAATTACTTGCAGTTAGCACTCTCTAAAATGGACGTTAAGTGGAAACTTCTGGAAAGATGGCAACTGGGTAATACATACCAAATCAGCACAGGAGAGTTACTCGGAGGGAAATTCCACACTGCTGGGTCACAGGAGGAACATCATAAAGATAAGTATGCACAGATTAACTAGATTTTGAAGAGCTGGGGGCTTTTGGCTTACCACAGTGGAGGCTGGATAGTGCTTAACCTCAGCCCCACCACTGCCTCAGCCAGAGCCAGAATCATTGGGAGCCAACCCAAGGGCTTTATCTCAACACAGCCACAGCTTGCCGCCACAATGGGGCATGGTTTAAACCCCTCCGGCCCCATGGTCAGGGATGGGGGTCAGATATATTGTTACTTTGGTTTCTCTCTCTTCTCTCTTTATCCCCACAGTCTCAATGGGGTCAGCTCCCACCCCCCTTATTTCTTTCTTCTTTCTCTTTTTCACTTCCCATTTCTCTCACACATCACTGCTGACCTCCAGGCAATTGCCCTTAGCCCAGAGCATTTACACCTGCCCACCACTCAGCTAGGAGAGATCTACCCTCTGCAGTGTAATCTGAGGCGGGGGAAAGTCTGCCCACCTTCCTCAAGGGTAAACCCTGCCCATCTTCCTCCAAGAGAAATCCCGCCCACCTTCTTCTGAAGGAAATTCTGCCTGCCCTCTGCAGCTATATGCCTGGGGAAATCCCGCCCACATTCTTCGGTGGGAAATCCTGCCTGCATGGCTGTGGGAGATCCTACCCTTCCTCTGTGGTCCCACGTGACTGAGGGAACTTCCTCCTGCCAGCCATAGTACCTCAAATGGCCTAAGGCAGTTCAGCCCAACACTCGCCAATGTTCCATGCTGCTACAAGAACCCCTGCCCAACCTCCGTGGTGATCCAGCTGACCAGGGCAATTCTGCCCACCATTCGCGGTGATCTACACCAAAGCAGTCACACCCGTCTGCCTTCTGTGGCACTCCCATTACAGCTGGCACCTCCACATGCCTTCTGAAGTGCCCTCAATTAGAGTGGATCACACCATCATGGTTACTTGTGAGAACAGCCAGTGAAGCACCATCTTCATGGGTCCAAAACCACTCAATCTGTGTCCCCTGAGGGGACCATCCAACTTGCTCTCCAAATAACAGAATAATGGTTTCTAGGGAAAGAGTGAGCTACAGGAGGATAAAGTGGTAGGGCAATTCTATAGTACAATTAGCTGCAGGCAGTTTGAAGAAACATTCCTATAAGTCTCCCAGAGAGAACCCAGGGATCTTCAATTCTCAGGAAAATGGCGCCTGGCTCCTCTAAAACAATGCAATGCAAAGAGCAATCAGCCCCAATGACCTGGATGAAAAAACTGGACAAACAAAAGGCATTCCCTGAATCTAAGGACATGCATAGAAGAAGCAGACATTGTTCTGTCACAGAAAGAAATTTTCAGACTACTGCTTGGAGTCATATAGGATATGAGGGAAACAATACATGAAAAGGATGAAATGATAGAGGAGATAAAGACCATATACCAAAGGGAAATACAAGAGCTTAGGTACAAGATAACAAAAACCAGTAGCAGGCCACAGACTTCTCCAAACGACTGAAGGAGGCAGAGAGCCACACCAGGGACCTAGAGGACAGCCAAGCAGATGTTAAAAAACGTGCACAAAAATCTAATAAAATCATCAGAGAAGCTGAAGAAAACCTAAGAGCTATATATGATGCTATGAAGAAGAACAACAGAAGAAAAATCCGTGTAGCAGAGGAAGACACAACAAGGACATCCTCTGCAAAAATCGTGAGAGAATTCTTGGAGGAAAACTTCCCCTGCTTAATGCATGAAAACCAGGCAACCAATCAGGAAGCTGAAAGAACACGAGCTAGACAAAATCCCAAGATGTGACCAAGGCACAGAATAGTTAAACTATCCAACTTTGAGGAGGCATATCATGAGAGCAGCTAGGGAAAAACAAGCAGTCACATATAAAGTTTCCCAAATAAGAATATGTTCAGACGTATCAGCAGACACTATGAGGAAGAGGAGAGAGGAGAGTAACATATTCCAAAAACAGAAGAAAAATATCGAAAACCCAAGAATTCTCTATCCAGCCAAATTATTTATCAAGATAGATGGAGAAGTTAGAGTCTTCCAAGACAAGGAAAATCTCAAAGAATATGTGAAAAGAAACCCAGTCCTACAAAAGATACTTGCTAATACAGTATGGCCAGAAGAATAGCACTCACTGAGCACAAATAAGAGACTACCACAGAGAACAACCCCACCCAGAAGTCAACAAAGAGAAAACAGCACCCAAGATAGCATTGGCTTAAGGGTGGAAAGAAGTCAATAATTAAACACACACACACACACACATGCATAACACACTGATAAGAAAGGGAGGTATAAAAAAAAAGGGAGGTAGGAAAACACCAAACACAAAAGGTATAAGATGACATCACAGAGTCCGCAGATGGATGTAATAACCCTGAATATCAATGGACTGAACTCAGGCATTAAAAGATTGATGCTAGCAGACAGGCTTAGAAAACACAACCCATTAATCTGCTGCCTGTAGGAAATGCATCTCAAGACTACAGACAAAAAATGCGCTGAGAATCAAAGGCTGGAGAAAGGTATACTAAGTAAACAGAAATTCAAAAAAAGAAGGGGTTGTGATCCTAATGTCGGATAAAATTGACCTCAAAGTGCAAACCATAAAAAGAGATAAGGAGAGACACTATATAATGCTCAAGGGAATGTGGATAAAGAACCACTAAGCATTTTAAACAAATATTCCCTGAATGAGAGGCCTGCTGAATACATCAAATGCTCCAAATGATGAAAAAAGAAATGACAGACTCAAAAATTATAGTAAGTGACTTTAATATACCACCCTCTGAGAAAGGTAGATCACAGGGAAAGGAGCTCAACAAGGATGCTTGAGATCTAAGAATTACAATGAGAAAATTTCACCTGATAGATAATTACAGAGCTTTTCATCCAAATACAAAAAAATCACATTCTTTTCGAGCCCACATGGCACATATTCGAAGATAGACCACATGCTGGGACATAAATCAAATCTGCATAAGTTTAAGCATATCGATATCATACAGACATCTGTCTCTGACCAGTGGGCCATAAGGCTGGAAATCAACAAAATGAAAATGAAGAAAGCAAGAGCAAACCATGGAAGGATGAATAACTTTCTATTGCAAAAGGCATGTGTACTGGCCCAGATCAGAGATGAAATTAGGAAATTTCTAGAAACCAGCAAGACACTTATAATTGATATGCTAACACAAAATTTACAGCAATTAAAGGAGAGACTACAGGACAATCCCTCTAATAGCAAAAGAAAAGAAATAATAAAAATCAGGGCTGAGTTTCAGGAGAGGAAAAATAAAAAAACTATGGAAAAATTAATGCTCCTAAAAGCTGGTTCTTTGGAAGGATAAACAAAGTCGACAGACCACTGGCAAACCTAACCAAAGAAAGGAAGGGACAAATTTTAATAGCTAGTGTGAGGGATGAAAGAGGGGACATTACAACAGACTCTAAAGAAATCAAAAAGATAATTACACAGTAATATGAAGGATTGTATTCCAATAAATCCAACAACTTTGAAGACATGGACAAATTCTTGGAAAAACAATCCCTCCCTAGGCTATCCCAGATCGACAGTACATCAAAAATCTAAACAGACCCATAGCAATATAAGAAATAGATAAGGTTATCAAAGGATTACTATCAAAAATTCCCCTGGATCAGATGGGTTCACTCGAGAATTCTACCAACCACTCAGGTAAGAACTGATACCAATCCTACAAACTCTTCCAGAACATAGAAAAAGACGGAAACTCCTGAACTCCTTCTATGAAGCTCGTATAACTCTGAGACCAAAGCAGGGAGAGGATCCCACAAGAATTGAGAACTATAGATAAATATCCCAAATGAACATCTTTGCAAAAATCCACAACAAAATACTGGCCAATAGAACACAAAAGTATATAAAACATATAATTCAACATGACCAAGTGGGATTCATACCAGGGATGCAGAAATGGTTCAACATATGAAAGACCATTAGTATCATTCGCCACATTGACATAAAAAACTGTAAGAACCACATGATAATATTGATAGATGCGGAAAAAGCATTCGACAACATTCAACACCGATTCCTGATTAAGACAGTCAAAAAGATAGGACTGTAAGGAAAATTCCCCAATATTATATAATCTATATATGAAAAACCAACAACCAATGTGGCAGTCAATGGAGAAAAGATTAAAATAATCCCACTGAAAAAAGGGACCAACAAGGATGCCCCTTGTTCCCACTCTTATTTAACATCTTGCTGGAGACTTTAGCTAACAATATAAGTCAAAGAAAAGACATCAAAGATATTCACCTGGGGAAGGAAGAGGTAAAACTATCACTATTCGCAGATGATATGATTTTATCTATGGAAAATCCCAGAAGCTCCACAAGGGGAGTACTAGAAGCAATAGAGGAATATGGCAGAGTGGAAGCATACTAGATCAACAAACAGAAGTCTATTGGACTGCTATATACATCGGACAAGACCACAGAGAGAAGATCAAAAAGGTGGTACCCTTCACAATAGCCAACAACAAATTGAAATATCTAGCGATATACTTGACTAAAAGAACAAAATATTTATATGAGAAAAACTACAGAACACTATTACAAGAAACTATGAATGACCTTAGCAAATGGAAGAGAATCCCATGCTCTTGGACTGGAAGACTCAATATAGTAAAGATGTCAGTTCTGCCCAAGCCACTATATAAGTTTAATGCAATTCTGATATCATTACCCTCATCTTTCTTCAAAGAAATGGAAAAGCTGATTACCAACTTCATATGGAGAAGAAAGAAGCCCAGAATTAGCAGAGAACTCCTCAAGAAGAAGGACAGAATGGGAGGGCTTGGTTTACCCGACTTTACCATATAGTATACAGCCACAGTGGTCAAAACCACATGGTATTAGTATAATGACATATACTCAAACCAATGGAAAAGAACTGAAAATCCATAAATAAAATCATCAGCATACAAACAACTGATCTTTGTTAAGGACCCCCAAAATATCATATGGGTGGCATATATCATCTTTAACAAGTGGTGCTAGAAAAAATGGATATATACCTGAAGAAAAATGAAGTAAGACTCTTATCTCAATTTACGCACAAGAATAAACTCAAAGTGGATTACAGCCCTCGAGGTAAAACCCCAAACTATTAGGGCCATCAAAGATGGAATTGGGACCAACCTGAGAACTTTAAGCAGGGAATATGTAGGCTATCAGAAATAGGGAAGAACACAAATACAAATGAGTCACAAAAAACACCTGTGTACATCAAAAGAATTCACCAGGAGAGTAATAAGAGAGCCCACAGTCTGGGAAAACATCTTTAGCAATGACACATGAGACAAAGGCCTTATTACTAAAATCTACAATACTTTGCCAACTTCCAAAAAGAAAAAAACTAATTGTCCACTGAGGAGGTGGGCAAAGGACCTGAACAGAAGTTTAGCAAGGGCAGAAATCCCAATGGCCAATAAATATATGAAAAAATGTTCCTGATCATTAGCCATAAGAGAAATTCAAATTATAACAACAAGATACCACTTAACACCCTCAAAGATAACCCAATTAAAAAAAAAATCAGGAAGCAACAAGTGTTGAAGGGGCTGTGATGAGAAATGAACTCTTATCCACTGCTGGTGGACATGAAGGTATATATAGCCACTATGGGAGTCAATTTTGTGATATCTAAAACAGGTGGAAATTGAGCTATCATATGACCCAGCAATCCCCCCATTTGACATATACCTAGAAGCAGCAAGAAACAAACCACACCAGAAATCTGTGCTCCAATATTCATCGCCATACAATTCACAATTGCAAGGATTTGGAAACACCTCAAATTTCCATCAACAGACAAATGGATTAAAAAACTTTAGTACATACATAAAATGGAATACTATGCATCCGTAAAAACAGTGGTGAATGTATGAAGTACCTCACGGTATGGAAAGAACTGGAGAAAATTGTGCTAAGTGAAGTAAGCTAAGCACAAAAGGAAAAGTACAACATGAGTCTGCTTAAGTAAGCTTTGCAATGCAAAAGGGGCATAGGGAAAACGTTACTGTATACACACATTCCTGGGGTGAGGTCCAGGTAATATGACAGGGGCAAAGCAAATCCAGGAAATACATATGGTAGCCAACTATAAAAGGAGGGAGGAGTGGGGGAGACATGGGTAGTGGGATCACAGGGCACTAACCCACCCAAGGGAAAGGTATTGTTTATATCTCCACAGGGAAAGAGGACCAGACTTCCACCTAGTGCTCCAAGATGTGAATGCAACATACCAGCATGAATGAGGGAACCAATAGAAAGGTCTGAGGGCCGGCCCCAATGCCAACAACGTGATCATCCTCCCTCCTCACAGAAGAATTCACTTCAGAACATAGCACTGAAACTACAGCTCAAGGAGAAGGACATGTCTGATCAGAGCTCACAGGAGCAAATGAAGGGGGAAGAAGAGAGAGTGGAACCCCTTCTAGCCCACCAAACCCTGAGGACAATATTCCCACTCAGAGCAGCCAAAGCAGAGAGGACCATAAGACCAGCTCCACTATAAGACACAATGCCCCTTCCTGACCCATAGCCCTACAGGGGACAACACTGGAGACAGTGCAGGAATTGCACCTAATATGACCCCACCACACTGAGGCAAAACACTGAGGATGTGCAATGGAACACAAGGGTAACAGAGCAACGAAGTCCCCAGGGAATACCAAAAATAGACTTTGGGGCCAGGGCATGGCAACCCATCACACTGGACTGGAAAATTCTCCTAAAGGTCAACAAACAGACCTTGAACTATTTACAGGCTTTTCTTTTCTTTTCTTTTTTTTTGTCGTTGGGCTTTTGTTTTTGTTGTTTTTGTTTCTTTTGTTGCTATGATTTGCTCTGTTTTGTTTTTTGTGCATAATAATTATCTCTGCAAGTCTATCTAGATAAGATAGGTGGGGTAAACAATCTGGAGGAGAAAGCAATGGGACCGATGATTCTTGGGGGACAAGCGAGAGGGGGAGGCGGGGGGAAAAAGAAGTGGGTATTAACAAACCTAGGGACAAGGGAACAACAAGTGATCCAAAATCAATGGTGAGGGAGTGTAGGAGGCCTGGTTGGACACAATCAAGAGCAATGTAACCGAGAGGAATTACTGAAACCCAAATGAAGGCTGAACATGACAGTGGGAGAAAAGGAAAGCAAAAGGAAATAGAGCAGCGGTTCTCAACTTGTGGGTCGCGACTCCTTTGTGGGTCGAATAACCCTTTCACAGGGGTTGCCCCCATCATAACAGTAGCCAAATTACAGTTATAAAGTAGCAACAAAAATAATTTTATGGTTGGGGGGTTACCACAACATGAGGAACTGTATTAAAAGGTCGTGGCATTAAGAAAGTTGAGAACCCTGAGTTACAGTCTCAGAAATGCAGAAAAGCCAATCGTGGTGTAGTATAGCACCAACGAAACATACAACTTTCCTCTAGTTCTTTAATGATCCGCCCCCCACCCACTATCGTGACCCCCAATTCTGCCTCACAAATCCGGCTAGACCAGAGTATGTACACTGGTACAGATAAGAACCGGAAACACAGGGATTTCAGGACAGATAAACCCCTCTGGACCAATAATGAAAGCAGAGATACCAAGAGGGAAAGGGGAAGGTGGGGGAGAAAGAGGAACTGATCACAATCATCTACATATAACCCCTTCCTTGGGGTACAGGCAATATAAAAGTGGGTGAAGGGAGACATTGGACATTGTAAGACATGAAAAAAATTTTTATAAATTATCAAGAGTTTGTGAGCGAGGGAGGGTGAGGAAGGGAGGGTGTAGGAGGGAGGGAAAATGAGGAGCTGATACTAAGGGCTCAAATAGAAAGCATATGTTTTGAGAATTACGATGGCAACAAATGTACAAATGTGCTTGACAAAATGGATGTATGTGAATCAATTCATATCTATAATAGTTGAAAACTACATCAGATTAAATATTTGAAAACTGTAAGTTTTTTCTATGTCTTTTTTCCAAATCTCTGCTCATGATATAGACAATTGCACCACTTGTACCATGTTGCTTTTCTATATCTTCACAAGCTTCAACCCCTATAACAGCCCAGGCACATTCATGTTGTTGATAGTTGCATTGAATAACCCACGATCATTGACATGAATTGAATTGTTCCCACTACCAAAATAAATATATGTCAACTTGTTAGGGCCTGATATTTAGTATTGTGTCCTTCATTTTGTATTGTCTTCTATTTTGTGTTGTGTTGTACATACTGAGTCTTAAAAAGACATGAATCAATTTCACCTCTATTCAAGTCACACCCTTACTTAAATAACAGTCACCTACCATATAGAAGGGGTAATTAACTTGGGTAATGGCTGGAGACTGGAAGAGTTTGAAGATGCCTGAGAGAATAAACCTAGATTGTCTTAAAAAAATACTCAACAGAATTATAAATGCCAAAAGCATTTTTGATGAGGGCTCACAAGGAAATATAAGAGCCATAGAGAAAATTTCTGTCATACTAGAAAATACATACAGCGCCAGCAACAGGACATTGCTAGAAATAGACATTAAGTGTTTTCTGTTACGTACACCTTTAAAATAAAACGATGAACACATGACTGGGCAATGGAGGGTTACTATTTTTCATGCAATGGAAAAAAATCTTGCTTCAATTATGTTCAAATATTTGGAGGAGGGTAGAACTGGTAAATAATGAACTTGCCCATCTGGCTTATGAGATACCTAATCCAGATTTTGAAAAATGCACATTCTTTCTCCTTACTACTTATAGTAAAATATAAAAGGAAAAAGACGAACTTAAAAATAAACTGTGCAATATGAGAACAAAATTTACAGACCTGGAAAAGTATTTTGTAAAAACTAAAAATGTGCATTCAGCTCAATTCCTTACTTGAGTCATGCATTTTATCTTAAGAGAGAAAAGAAGAGAGAGAAAAAATTGATGAGAGATACGTCACTACTATCAAGAAAGAATAAATTGAAAGGCTAAAACAAACAAAGTAACAAATATAGATCCAGAAATGGTTTTCAGGCTCACACTAAATCCCAGCTCCAATTTAAGAGCGATTATTCCTTATATGATGGCTCAGCTCGATGTTCACCTCCAGGAAGTGAACACAGAGGAGATTGGCGCTATAGCAAAATGCGGCAAAGAAATTAGATGGTGCCCAGCTATCATATAAAATAGCATCTGTGGGTCTTAAAGGCTTATCTCCAAATAAGCAATCATCTAAGTGAAATATCAACTAAGTCCACATGTAAAAAGTACACCATCATTAGCCAAGAAGGATGGTGAAACATATCATCTGAAAATGAAGGGAGGGATTAGTGTCAGAGCCTAACAACTGAGAACCTGGGTTACAGAAGGGAATGGATGACAGTGGAAACCAAGATTCATTGGGGGAACTATATAGGAAATAAACCTCCGGTGTACTTCCTCTATCCAAAATTGAGGGATAGGAGGAAAGTGGTCATTAAATGGAGTACATTGATAAAGTGAGCGTAGAAGGACAAAGGCAGAAGCCTGATTTGAACAGTTAAAACTTATCAGTAGTCTCCCTCTTGAAGTTGCATTATATGTTACTTTTTCATTTTGGGGGGTGGGAAAACCAGGGCTGATGAACCTACAAAGGCAGAAAATGGAATAAATGTTTTTTATTAAGGGGGACACAGAGGTGGTGGTAGAGTGAATGGGGTGATGACATCAGGGGGTTCATATAGAAAAAGAATGTTTGGAAACTGATTGTGATAGCAAATATACAATTCTGCTGGATATGAGTGAAATATGGAATTATTTTATATATGTAGTAAGCCCAATTAATAGTAAAAAATAATAATATGCACAAAAATAAAACAAAGCAAAACAAAGTCACAGCAACAACAAAAAAACAAAAGCAAAAACAAAAAAGAAAAGTCTATAAATAGTTCAAGGTCTGTTGTTAGCCTTTATGAGTGTTTTCTGGTCAAGTCTGATGGGGTGCATTCCCTGACCCCAAAGTGCTTTTGGTATTCCTCAGGGACTTCATTGCTTTGCTCCCCTTGCTGCTCTGTGGTACACCCTTAGTGTTTCGCCCAGGTGCGGTGGGGTCAGATTGGGCACAATTCCCGCACTATGTCTCAAGTGTTGTCCCTTGTAGCTCTATGGGTCAGTGAAGGATGTTGTGTCTTGTGGTCGGGCCAGCCCTATGGTTCTCTCTGTGAATTGGCTGCTCCAACTAGGAATATCGTTCTTGGGGCTTGGTGGGCCAAGATGTGCTCCACTCTGTCTCTCCTTCCTTCTTAGTTTGCTCCCTTATGGTCAGATCAGACGCACCCCTCTCCCTGAGCTGTAGCTTCAGTGCTGTCCTCTGTAGTGCCTTATTTTGGGGTGGAGGGCAGGGATCCACGTAGGTAGGATTAGGGCTGGCCCCGCAGAACTCTGTATTGGTTCACTGTTTCATGTCAGTATGTTGCATTTACGTCTTGGAGCACTGGGTTGAAGTCTGTTCCCTCTCTCCCTCGCCTGTGGAGATATAAATACTATTCTTCTATTGGGTGGGTTAGTGCCTTGTTCCCCTACTACCATGTCTTTTTTATTTTCCCTTTCTTTCCCCCACCCTTTTATTTGGCTGCCATATGTATACCTGGATTGGGTCTAGTCCCTGCCTTAGTACCTGGACCTCACCCAGGAATGTATGCATATAGTAAGTAGCTTTTCCCCTGTGCCCCTTTTGCTTTTTAAGCTTACCTCAGTAGACTCATGTTGTATTTGTCCTTTTGTGCTAAATTCTTCACTTAGAATATTTTTCTCCAGTTTTTCCCATGTGGAAATGTGCTCTGTGTTCATCACTGCTTTTTAGGAATGCATAGTACTCCATTGTATGTATGTACCACAGTTTTTTAATCCATTCATACATTGATGGAAATTTGGGTTGTTTCCAACTCCTTACAAATCGAGCGAGACCAAAGCATGTATACTGGTACAGATAAAAGCTTTCAACACAGGGAATCCAGGACAGATAAACCCCTAAGGGCCAATAATGAGAGTAGTGATACCAGGAGGGTAGGGAGAAAGTGGGGGGAGAAAAGAGGAACTGATCACAATGATCTACATATAAGATGCTCCCAGGGTCAGACAGTGGTTGGTGTAAGACATGAGAAAATAGTAATTTAAATTATCAAGGGTTCATGAGGGAGTGAGGCAGGGGGTGGGGGTGGGGAGGGGAGAGCTGATGCCAAGGGCTCAAGAAACTCCTAAACTCACTGGAATATTGATGCCAAGTCACAAGGAGATTTCCAAGGACTGCCAAACCCACGGATGTTGAAAGGAAATAAGGACTAGAGTTGGCTCCCTTGAATTTGAATTGCCAACTTCCTAACTGTAAGCAAATCATTTTTTCTTTGTCAAAGTCATTGGTTTCTGATATTTCTGTTATATCAGCACTAGATAACTGAGACAGCTCCATGAATATAGATTAGAACTGTCCCATAGTGTTTTCAATACTCTGTGTTTTCAAGCAGATTTCCAATCCGGACCCTGTGGGTGGTTTCAATACTCCAACCTCTCAGCTATTAGCTGAGAGCTTAATTGCAGAGAAACTGCATCATTTCCTCTAGCAAAAAAAATCACTGGGTGGTAGGAAGTCAGCTGGCTTCTGTTTTTGTTTTGGTTTGTTTTTTTGTCCCCAAGGACATACTCTCTTCTATAAACCCAAATCCTATCTATGATTTAGGATTTAAAATACCATATCCTTTATGGTGACTTGTCCTGATCCTCAGAGACAAAAATGTTTCTTCACCCAGAACTTTCCTGGTTCCATATTTTTTTTTAATGTTTTAGGCTAAACTTATTTCATATCATCTTACATTTTGCTCATTTGTTAAATGTCTTATTTGTTCCCCTAAATGTAATTTATTTTTAGCAGTTAAGTACTTTTCAACATTCCTGATTTTATCAGATCTGTCAGCCTTCAAACAAAGTAAAATACAGCAAAATAAAAGCAAACAGAAGCACACGCAGTGACTGTTGGACCCATAGAAATAAAGACATTCACACATGCAAAGGAAATGTCTTAGGCTACAAGCAGAGAAAATCTGTTCCTTCCCCACATAAATAGGGCTATTGCAAAAATAATGAAAAAGATTAGCGCTTCAGCCATAAAGAAAAACTTTAATAAATTCTAAACATCCTCTAAATTTGTACAAAACCATATCCTCTAACATCAAAGTAATATGGAAGCATGAATGAAAAGTTAAAATTTATAATTAATTACTATTTTATAATGTACATCTTAAATACAATAAAACTATTTTAAACTGGTGAAAATCTATTTCTAAAGGAAGTTAGTGTGGAAGATATACATTGACTTGTTCAATATGCCTTTCAACTTCCCATTAGGAGGGTTTTCAGAATGACAGATACTAGAATGCTAAAAATGGATTTTTTCCTGATTTCTTCGGAGCTAAATATTTGGATATTAAATTGTTCCTCCTAAATGCAGTTTGAACTGCATATGTGCTTTCAAATTTTCTTTAAAAATATGTCCATAAAGAACAGTTGCAATGAGAGCGACTCCAGGTCATGTGTGTCCCAGAGCACTGTGTGGGCGCAGTCGGGGGTCTCTTCGAAGCAGAGAGCAGGTCTTTCTTATGAAATATCTTTGTGTGAATGCCAACTTAAACGTTTAGAATCTCAGTCTGAGTACCTCTAATGATTCATTTGATTTAACTGGCTGTATTAATGATATAAAAAGTGTGTCATTTCAACACATGATCACTGTTTTCTTATTGAGATATTTTACTTTTCATATGAACTCTTTTAAACATGAAATGTGTTTTACCTGCAGAGCATGGCTCCATAGAGATCAGCTACATTTCAAGCATCCAATAGCTTCATGTGATAGCACATTTGGTAGCAGTTTGCTACATAATAAAAATGAGAGAGAAGCTCTATCTTGTTGCTGAGGCAATATCTCCTGACAATTGCTATTGGGGAGAAGTTGCATTTTCTGCAGCAGTGACCCAGGATGATGCTTTGTTGTTGTGAGGTGCCATTGAGTCTCTTCCAACAAATAGTGACCCTATGCACAACAGAGCAAAACACCGTCCGGCCATCCTCACGATTGTCCCTATTTTGGCAGCCAACAGGGCAGCCCATCTCTTGGAGGGCCTTCCTCTTTTTCGCTGCCCCTCCACTTTCCCAGTCACAATGTCCATCTCCAGGGACTCAGCTTTACTGACAACATGTCCAAAGTATGCAAGACAAAGCCTCTCAGCAGCACTCTCACTTTAACAAACAGATCAGTTTGTCCTTTTCGTAGTCCATGGTATCTTCAACATCTTATTTTCAAAATGTTTTCAAATAAGTGGTCTTAAGCAGCAGATTTACCTAATATACCTCTTCTTTCAATCTCTTGACTGCACCTTCCATGAGTATTTATTGTGAATCTAAGCAAGACAAGATTCTTGACAACTTTAATCTTTTCTCTGTTTATTGTGATGTACCTATTGGTCCAGTTGTGAGGATTTTTGTCTTTTTTACATACTGAAGGCTGCAACCTTTGATCTTCATCAGCAAGTGCTTCAAGTCCCCCTCATTTACAGCAAGCAGGGTCTTGTCCTCTGCATATCAAAGGTTGTTAGTAAGCCTTCTTCAGCAACAGCAATATAGATGAAAGGAATTACTAAGAGGCAGAAGAAGGGCTACCATGATGGTGAAACAGGAGGAAAGTAATAGGAAAGATCTAGGAAGCAAAGTTATGAATAGAGGTGTAAACCTAGGTGTGTACATATGTAAATATATTAATTCACAAAAATAGAGGTATTGGCATAGATACATATATTTATATGGTAATATATTGAGGTAGTGGACCGACGTTGGGCCTCTGCTCAAGCCCTCCCTCAACTCAAGAACACTTTGTCCTAACAACTTGGCATTCTGTGAAGCTCACGTTCGCAGCATGATTGCTGAAGATAAAATGGGTGCACAAGCAAATGTGGTGATGAAAGCTGATGGTGCCTAGCTATGAAAAGATATAGCATCTGGGGTCTTAAGGCAGTTAGTTTATTGTGCCAACCTGGCTGATAAACACATGTGGAGTTAATTGAAGGGTGGAGGGATAAATGGCTCAATAAACCTCGCCTTTCGAGTTCTCAGATCTCTTGCTTTCTGATGGTCGGACCAGGGTGTAGCTGCCTAGGCCTGTTCCCTGCTTTAGCTGGCAAGGCTCACTTCCTGCAACACATCCCTGAGGAGAAGCCACATAGACCTACCCTGATGCAGCCCTGGGTGCTGGAGCACCAGTGTGGAGACCCCTGCCAGGGATAAGATGTTTGTTTACATATTCACTGACTTCGCTTTCCTCCTGCAGTCAGCATCATTGCATGTGTTTTGTGAGATGGAGGAGGAATTTGTGGATTGATGTTGGACATATGGGTTAATGTTGGACTAGAGGACTTGGGCAGCACTGGGTTGTGATGTTTTCTTGATGTTCACTTATCCTTTATATAAAAGTCTGTCTTATGCATGAGTTTCTGTGGATTTGTTTCTCTAAAGTACCCAGACTAATACACGTCTTAAAGGCCTGAAGTTAAACAAGTGGCCATCTAGCTGAGAAGCAACAAGCCCACATGGAATAAGCACAGCAGCCTGTGCAATCATCAGGTGTTGATAGGACCAGGTAACAGGAATCCGAAGACCAAAAACAAACAAACAAACAAGCATCTTGCTGAGAATGAGGGGTTGGAGCAGGGACCCCAAACCCATCTGTAGACAATGGGACATCCCCTCACAGAAGGATCACAAGGCAGGGATGAATCAACCAGGGTACAGTATAACTATGATGAAACATAATATTCCTCTGGTTCTTTTAAGCTTCCTCACCCCCCAAAATCCTTGACAACTTTAATCTTTTCTCTATTTATTGTGATGTTACCTTTTGGTCCAGTTGTGAGGATTTTGGTCTTTTTTGCATTGAGTTATAATCCATACTGAAGGCTGTAACCTTTGATCTTCATATACCAGGAGGGTAGAGGAAGGAGGGGGGGAAGGCGGAACAGATCAATGATCTATGCATGACCCCTTTATCCCACCCAACCCCCTTTCCCTGGGGCATAAACAGCAGAAACTGTGGGGAAAGGGAGACAGCATTCGGTGTGAGATATGAAAATAATAATAACTTATCAAGGGGGTCACGAGAGTGGGAGTGGGGAGGGAGAGATAAAAGGGGAGCTGATATCAAGGACTCAAATAGAAAGTTAATGCTTAGAATATGATGATGGCAACATATGTATAAATATTGCTTGATACAATTGATGGATGGATAACTATAAGTAAAAGCTGTAAGAGTCCCCAGTAAAATTATCTTTAAATAAATAAATTAGTCTCCTCCAATCCTGATGTCACATTCCTCTTCATATAATCTCTGATTATTTGCTTATCATATAGATTGAATAAGTATGATTAAAGGGCACAGTCATGACTTACACCTTTTCTGATTTTAAACTATACAGTATTTCCTATGTTGTTCCTATAACTGCCTATTGATCTATGTACAAGTTTTGAGTACTAAAGGTAGCAATCAATCCTTGATTTTAATCAGCAAGTGCTTCAACTCCTCCTCAGTTTCAGAAAGTAAGGAAATATTCATGTTATTGTTTATTAATTCAATAAAAACAAAGTTTTATTCTCATCCTAGTAGCACTGTAAAATTGACTGTACAGCTAATCAATATAGAAGATGTTAAAATTACTTAAGGAGGGAGATATCTATTAAGTACGTGACTTGTGAATTATAAGTTAATATTCACGAAATATCCTTTCAAACCTATGCACAGTATGGAAACATCGTCAGATACTGGATATCAAATGAATGGAAGCAGAACCTTGTCAGAAGTAGTGATGGAGGATGTGCCCCTCAGGTCCAAAGGCACTTGAAATGTGACTTGTGAGGAGCCGCTTTCTCAAAGCAGAGTCGATCATGGTGACATGAATGGCGTACATATATCCTGTTGGTATGGAAACTTCGGATCTTCATTTGCTGATGGGGCACAACTCAAGGTAAGAATAAAACTGCAATAATATAATAATGAGGACTTTGAATGTACAAAGTATGAATCTGGGAAAGCTGGAAGTGGTAAAAAAATGAAATGGACCATAAAGATAAATATGCTAGGCATTAGTGAGCTGAAATGGACTGATATTGGCCATTTTGAATCAAACATTATCTCTTTTACTATGCAGGGAATGACACAATCAAGAGGAATGGCAATGCATTCATTGTCATAAAAGAATATTTCAAGATCTATATTGACTCTCTCACTCACTCATTCTCA
>NW_022103937.1:1570934-1573145 GCF_000313985.2 Echinops telfairi
ACTCTCACTCACTCACTCACTCACTCACACTCTCACTCACTCACTCACTGACTCACTCACTGACTCTCACTCACTCACTCACTCTCACTCACTCACTCTAAAAAAAGAAGAAGAAAGATCTATATTGAAGTATAATGCTGTCTGGAATAGGATTATATCTACCCTGCATCAAGGAAGCCCAGTTAATACAACTATTATTCAAATGTAATACACCAACCACAAAAGTTACTGTTTTGAAGAATTCTGCAAATGTCTTCAGTCTGAAATTGTTCAAGCATGCAATCAAAACACATGGATAATTATTGGCAATTGGAATGCAAAATTTGGAAGCAAATAGGAAGGAAAAGGAACTGAAAGATATGATCTTAGTGATAGACTCTAAGCTGGAGATCCTATGATAGAATTATGCAAGTCCAATGACTTGTTCATAGCAAATACATTTTTTCAACAACACAATGGCAGTTATACACATGGACTTCTCTACATGGAATACACAGAAATCAAATTGACTACATCTGTGGGAAGAGTAAATGGGGAAGCTCAATATCAGCAGCTGAAACCAGGCCAGGGACTAACTGTAGAACAGACCATCTTGCTAATATGTAAGTTCAAATTAAAGCTGAAGAAAGTTAAAACAAGTCCACAACATTCCAAATGAAACCTTGAGTCTATTCCCAAATTTTGAGAACATCTCAAGAACATATTTGATGAACTGAACACTAATGACAGAAGATCTGATGAGTGGTGGGATGATATCAAGAATATTATACAGGAAGAAAGCAAAATGTCATTAAAAAGACAAAGATCAAGAAAGAAAATTATTTTTTTAAAAGAAAGAAATAAAAAGATAAAGATGAATAAATAAATGATCCTAGAAGAGACTCTAAAATTCTATCTTAATCAAAGTAGCACAGGCAAATGGATGAATGACGAAGTCAAAGACCTGAACAAAACATTTCAAAGAGCAGCTCAAAAAGACATGATTTAATAGTGTAATGAAATATGCAAAGACCTATTGTTAAAAAACAAAAAGAAAGAATATGCTTAGTATATGTTAAACTAAAAACTCAAGAAGAAATGCAAGCCTCAGCTGCAATATTGAAAGATTTTATGCACAAAATATTGAATGATGCAGGAAGAAGCAAAAGAATACATAGGTTCATTGTACCAAAAAGAAGTGCTCGAAATTCTGCATTTCAGGAGGTAGCACGTGACCATGAACCAATAG
Source organism: Echinops telfairi (assembly GCF_000313985.2). NCBI lineage: Eukaryota > Metazoa > Chordata > Mammalia > Afrosoricida > Tenrecidae > Echinops > Echinops telfairi. The sequence continues at coordinate 1,572,163 of NW_022103937.1, forward strand.
TGCTGTAGGAAGTTCAACCTGTACTGAAAACATTAGCTAAAGCTAGGCTGCAGTAATTGATGTAATACCAATTGAAATGTTTCAACAAGCTGATGATGCACTGGAAATAATTAGTTGTTTATTCCAGGAAATTTAGAAGACAATTACTTGCCAATTGATGGGAAGAAATCCATATTTTTAACCATTTCAAAAAAGTGAGCCAACAGAATGCTCAGATTATAGAAAAATATCATATTTATAATATACAAGTAAATTTTTTCTGAAGATCATCCAAAAATGATCTGGAAGTACATAGATAGGGAGGTGCCAATGTTTCAGGCTGGATTCAGAAAAGGATATGCAAAAAGGGATATCATTGCTGATGTCAGACTGAAAGCAGAGAATACCAGCAAGGTGTTTACTTGTGTTTCATTGAGTATGTGAAGGCATTCAACTGTATGGATCATAACAAACTACAGATAGCCTTGAGAAGAATGGGAATTCCAGAATACTTCATTATGCTCATGAGGATCTTGTTCATGAGTCAAGAAGCAGTTGTTGAAAGAGAACAATGAAGGTGTGAGTCAGGATTGTATCCTCTCACCATACCTGTTCACTCTGTATGCAGAGCAAATCATCAAAGAAGCTGGGTTATATGAAGAAGAATGAAGCACCAGGGTTGGACAAAGGTCTATTAACAACCTATAAAATTCAGATGACACAAATCTGCATACTGAAAGTGAGGAGGACTTGAAGCAACTCAATATAAAAACGGCTGTAATTCTCACAATTGGATCAAAAGATAAATGGAGAAAAGATCAAAGTTGTCAAGTATTTTCTTTTGCTTGGATTCATAAGCAATATTTAGGGAAATAGCCATCAAGAGATCAAAAGAAACATTGTATTGCTTCTTTAGTGTGTTAAGAACTGATCACAGTGATCAACACATGGCACCCATCCCAGGGGGACAGACAGCAGAAAAGTGGGTGAAATGAGACAGCAGT
>NW_022103937.1:1574245-1590706 GCF_000313985.2 Echinops telfairi
GTGTGCTTCTTCCATGTGGGCTTTGTTGCTTCTGAGCTAGGTGGTCATTTGTTTACCTTCAAGCCTTTAAGACCCCAGACACTATAACTTTTGATAGCTGGGCACCATCAGCTTTCTTCACCACATTTGCTTATGCACACATTTGTTTCGGTTATCGCATCGGGAATGTGAGCATCATGGAATGCCAATTTAATAGAACAAAGTGTTCTTGCATTGAGGAGGTACTTGAGTGGAGGTCCAAGGTCCATCTGCTATCTTAATATTAAACCTATAATTATATGCACACAGATATATTTCCCCACCATCATATATAAATATATATACATATGTACATGCCTGTATTTAGACCTCTATAAATGCCCTTTGCCTCCTAATTCTTTCCTCTATTTCCTTTTACTTTACTCTAGTCCTACTATCATGCTCAGCCTTCATTTGGGTTTCAGTAATTTTGCTTAGTTACATTGCCCTTCCTGAATCCCTACCAGGCCTCTCACACCCTCCTCTCACTGATTTTGGATCACTTGTTGTTCTCTGGTCCCTGGGTTTGTTAACACCACTTCCTTTCCCCCAGCCCCCACCCCTCTCCCATTTCCTCACTAAACTGTTGGTCTCATTGTTTTCTCCTCCAGATTGTTTATTCAGCCTATCTAATCTGGATAGACCTGTGATCTCACTTTCTTTAGACATGTTTTCATGAGAGACCAATCCCTGGAGAAGGATCTCATGCTTGGTACAGTAGAGGGGCAGCACAAAAGAAGAAGTCCCGCAAGTAGATGTATTGACATAGTGGCTATAACAATGGGCTCAAGCATAGGAACAATTGTCAGGATGGCACTCAATCAGCCAGTGTTTAGTTCTGTTTTGCATAGAGTCGCTATGGGTTAGAATTGACTGGAAAGCACCTAACAACAACAAACAAATATGTCAACTTGGCTAAGTCATGATTCCCATTTTTATCTAGTGGTCTTCTTTTAGTAAATTATACCACATTTTATGATATGTTGTAAATCCTAACCTCTATATATTAATGAGCAGGATAAATTTGATGTGTGTGTTAAACCACATTCTTAAAAGATGATGTGACTCAACTCACAAACTTACTAAAATCACAGGTTTACTTAAGTTATGCCTTTAGTTAATCATGCTTTATAGAATTCCATCTTTTACTTTATAGGAAGTAAGAGAAGAGAGAAAGGAACACAGTCATCGCTTTGATCTATCGTACTCAACATTTCCCTACCAATAATGCAGTCAGAGGTGGTGTGTGTCCTTCAGACCCAGGGTACCTGAGTCGAGAACCTTTGAGATCCATAGGAAGATTGGTGCCAACACACCTAGAGATCACCAAGGTCTAAAGATCTTGAAAAGAGACAATGACCTTTTCTTACAAGTGGTGCTCTGACTTTTGACAACTAACTTTTAATCTCTGAGAGAATAAAATTATGTTTGCTAAGATACTCACTTGTGATATTTCTTTTTTAGCAACAGTACATCATGAAAATAGAGACTATCTAAGGAAGCAGACAAGTGTTTGTTTATTCCTCCTTTTCATTCTCCCTCATACTCACCATTTATTTCTATTTCATGTGGTACCTCCTAAAAATTCTTCCTGTATTTGTTAATGTTATGCTAATGATTTTTCATAACATCTATAATTTTTCGTTTGTCATTTATGATATGTTTCCATTATATCAGGTTACATTTTTCATCCAAACTATTTGATTGTACAACTACTAATAACTACTGTACTATTCTTCTAGGACTATAGTATTACTACTAATAAGTACATGTCAACCTCAATCAGTTATGAATCATTATAGAAACATGGTTTCGCCATGACACTTTTCAGAATGAACTACATTGAGAGTTAAGATTATGATATTTAAATTCATTGTTGATGTACTACGTCTGCATTTATTTTGCTTTGAAATGTACTTAGCTAATACTTTAATTTCAGGAATAGAACTATGCAGGATTAATCAAAACATATCATAATTACACTGTTATAAGAATTGAGCATGTAATTTTAAAATTAGAATGAAATAAATTTTAAAAACTGTCTACCTTTAGTTGTTTGTAATATATAAATGACACCACTTTATTTTTTTCTTTGAATATTAATTCATATTTACCACTCTAAAATCAAATGAAACTCACTGCCATTGAGCCCATGGGGACTCAAAGATACCCCTCAACCTCCACCCCCCCACCCCGTGGATTTCCAAGACTGTAACTGCTTATGGGAGTAGAAAGTCCTTCTCCCCCAGAGCACCTGATGGTTTCAAACTCCCTGCCATGTGTATCACAGGCCAAGGTGTAACCATTACACCACTAGGGATCTAAAGCTCCTCATAATTTTTTTTTTCCTTTTTCCTTCCACCTGTATCCTATTTTTATTTTTCTTTCTTTACTGTGGTAATTCAAGTTAATCTAATAACTGTAATGGAATTGCTAGAAAATTTGAGGAAAATGTTCTAAAGGTGTTTGTATATTTTAAAATATTATTACTCCCATATTTGAATTAATTTGTGACCTGGTATAAGAATAAGCATTCTATGTGTCTTGCTGTGGTATTTTTCTGTCTTACTCTGCAGTTCCTATAAGGACTAATGCTGATCGAGGAAATTTATGTTGGCTGACATCTTCTGGTTCTCACTAGGAGTCACAGGATGCCAAAAAATCTGACCAGCCCACCAAGATACGGCTGCCAACCATTGCCTGCATAAAGAATCCTCTTTGTACAGTTCAGGTAATGTTGCAGACAGCATACCAATTAGAACTCTGTACTCCAAAACACATCAGGGGCAATTACTGTGCTGACTCTTGCACTCTGTCTTTGAAATTAATAGCTTCTGTGTTATGTGGCCTTTGAAGAACAGGATCTGACAGGTTGGTATAATAGTCTTCAGAGCAAATGCTTCAATAGAGTTAGGGTTATCTAATGGGGTAGATTATTATCATATTTTGGACATTTATTAACTAGTAGTGACATTTAATTAGTATCATAATCAATATTATAAATTCAACACTTACAAATTAATATACCTTTCAGATTTGTAGCTAATCATGTTGCTTTTGAAGAGAATACTGTGTTGTTCTCTATTTAACATACTTTAGTAAGTTTCATGAACAAATATTAGTATTTTTCTTGTGATCAATTTTTAAGTTACAGTATATACAGTCTTTTAATGAAACTTACATTTGAATGCACAGCTTATCCTTTTGATTGTTTGCCCACCCTATTAGCTGGAATAGATAGTGAAAGTTCTCTTTCACTAACTACAAATATGTCATCATATTTACATTGATATTTATTATTTTGGGAAAATATTTATTAAGAATAACCAAGATAATGAAGTCAAAGCAATAAATGTTGTCTTGACCAGGGCAAGGCAATCGGGTAGAGAACACAAGTGAACAAAGGACTTATGCTGACATTGTGCCTTTTGGAAAGTAACCGTCATTACTGCCACATCCTCTAGTTTATGAAGAGCTCTAGTTCATGGTAATTTTATGTCTCCCTTGAGAGCCTGTCCTGTGAACTGAGACATTCATATAATGAGTCATTTGAATAAAAATGGAGAATAAAAGTTCCCACTCCAAATTGATTTAATTGTTCTACTAATTGCTTTCCTCTTTTACTAGTAATTAAGAGCAAACAACTTCAGGTTTCTCTGCATGTGGTCTGATGATTCCAAAAGGGTAAGATAAACCATTGCACTGATTTTAAAGCCAAACATATGACAATTTCCATTTCTCATAACAATTGTTATTATAGAGCAAGGAAAGAAAAGGGAATCAACTCAATTCCACAGGTAATCTGCCCATGTTTTAATCTTTTGTTATTCCTTATTAAAAATTATTGAAGGGATTTATTTTTAAAAGGGAGCTGTACTTAGAAATTATTCTAGCAATAGGTTTTAATTACTTTTTATGTTGATGTTGGAACCAAAATGAATGAACAGAACTTTTTCATCTTTCTGAAGGAAACAGAGTTAAAAAATAAGGATAGCCACCCCCAGAACCAGACTCCTTAGTAATGAGAGTGAGACACGTGGCACAGCCTGACTGATGAACTATAACCTTAACTCACAAATGGTGTTTTCCAAGGAGCGGCGGTAGTTTATAATGCTCTAGGTAAAATCTTCAAACTAAAGTAGATAAATGAGGAAATTATTAGAAAATGTCAGCACTTTATTTCCAGAAAAAAACAAAGCAAAAACACCACACCTATTTTGATTTGAAATAGCTAGATAACTGAGTATGAGGGGTACTTTCATAAACCTCGTTCTTGTATATATCTTCAAAAGCATTATGGACACTCTAGGGCTTTACTGAACTGTCAGGAGGTTGGAAAACACTGTTAAAATACCTGATATTTAAACAAACAAACAAAAAAATACCTGATATTTCAACACAGCTCTGGTCTATTTATGATGTATTTGGACATTTTTGTTTGTTTGGGATTTTTTTTTTTTTTTCAGTTGACAGACACAGAGTAGGATCTGAATGAAAGCTTACTTTAGGAGGCGAGAAAGAAGAAAAACATGAAGGAAATTCCCCCCTTGGAGTTGCAGCCATTTACCAGCATCTCCGGTCCTTAAAGTGGATTTTACTCACCTAGAGGAACACATGCTCATATATGTTGGGGCCCATTAGTCAGTGTTTAAGTGCTTTGAAGATGAAATCTATAAATATATTTAGAAAACACTTCAGATGTTTCCTATTGATTGGAAATTGGCTTTATGGTGCACAACTATTTCTTTAGTGGTTTGAAAGGCAACCTGAAGTGAGCTACAATGCCTGAAGATGAAGGCCAAGGTCATTAATTATTGCCTTCAGAAAGCCCAGTACAGATGACAAAATACACTTGGTCTGCCCCAGAGCCAAGCCTGCAGTGTAAGGGAAAATTTAAAAATACTCATAGAAAGACTGGTGTTCAAGTGCAGCTGCATACTTCAAATAGAGTAAAATGAGTTATACAATTACTTGGTGATAGTACAATGCCTTATAAAAAATGAAGCAGCACCAGTTGTAAATATAGTGTGCTGTTGTTTTGTGAGGTACCTTTGAGCTTATTTTGGCTTAGAGTAACTCCAAGAGACAGAGTCAAACCACCCCTCAGGGGGTTTTGGCTGTAATCTTTACTGAAGCCCAGCTCTAGGCCTTTCTTGTGGGGAGTCACCGCGTGGGTTTGAACTGTTAACCTTCTACTTTGCATTTGTGTGCTTAACTATTGTGACCCTGGGATCCTTTTAAATTTCTATCCAACAATTTTCCAATAATTATTCAAGAGCTTAGGAGATACTATCAGCCTTTTCAATTTAACTCATTTAGGCACATCTCATTTTCATTTAGTGATTGCTGAAAGAAGTACACTTTGATATACACGTGCTGCTAGAATTTGTTTAGAAAGGTAAAAGAATAAAGCTTCTTGTTGTGTTATTAGGTTATTGTGGGTGTGAGATAAAAGGAGAAATGGAATATTGAAGTAGAAGAGCCCTTCATGAATAGAAGATCCCCTCCCCATTCTCTTTGTAACTGGTAAGGAAAGTCTTGTTTTTCATTAATATTTTTTATGAATTTCCTGTCAGGATCTCTACTTTGTTTATGCTTTCATGGGTATTTGTCATTCGTGGGAAGGGGAAAGGACAATGATTTATAGACACTGAGTCTTCCTGTGTCAGACTCCACAAGATGTGATTGATGTACTTGATATGTTTTGCATTGCAGAATAATCATATGAAGTGACCATTTTATTTTAATGGTGTGAAAAATTCAAGAAAAGAAAAATTAAATGTCCAAAGATCTCTCATTTCAGAAGCAGCAAGGAATCAGAATGTCTTATGACCCCAAGCCCAGGTTTTATATTAAATGTATATAGCTTTTAAAAATTAATTTCCCTATTACTCTAGTCTTAAATTTCTCAAGCAATGAAATATTAGGATTTAATTTCAACTGGAAAAATGGGCTCAATTCAGCTATTTTTATTCAGAAATTATTTTGTACGTAGTAAGTATAAATATTTTGTGGCATTTATGCATGAAAAAGATGCCACCTCTATATGAAATAAATAACTTGAATGCAAGGCAGAGTAGAGGTACTTCTTTCAAATATATAACCTGGGTGGGAGTTACATAATCTACTGTCAACTTGAGGAAAGGGTGGAGTCTAGCCTGTCAATCAGGTTGTGGTTTGATGCCCAAATTTGGAGGGACAATGGATACTGGAGGCCAGATACACGCTCTGCTTCATCTTCCTGCTGACAAGACACTTGGAGCTATGCTGATGGAAACAGAGCTCTGGAGCTGGAGGAGCCACGTGGAGACCCACACCAGCACTGAGATGCTTCCACCACCACTAGATCCACAAGACTTTATACCCACTGGCCTGTGATCTTCCTGTATTTGGCATCTTTGCATGTGTTGCATGAGTCTGAAGAGGAATTTATAGACTGGTATCAGACATACAGGCTAATATCAGACTTAGGGACTTGAGCTGTACTGGACTGGTATGTTTTCTCAATATACAATTGCTCTTTTATATAAAGCTCTTTCTTATACCCATATGGGTGTCCATGAATTTGTTTCTCTAGTTAACCCGGACTAACACACCTGGAGACTCAGGAAGGACTATGACAAAGTGAAGCTTCATTTGAAACTTAAAGGAAAAACAAGCTTAGCCCTGGTGGCTTGGAGGTTGTATGTTGGGCTGTGATCTGAAAGGTCTGAAGTTTAAAACCATGAGCTGCTTCATGGGAGAAAGACTGGGTTTTCTACTAAGTTAATAGTTGCAGTTTCGGAAGCCCACAGGGGGACCTCTATGAGTCAGTATTGACTCTGTGGCGGTGCATTTGCGTAATGGTCTTTGGGAAGGAGCTGTGGCACAAGGTCAGCAGTTCAAACTCACCAGTTGCTCCAGAAAAATGATCAAGCTGTTTATTTCTGTGAAGATCTACATTAAAACCTGGGAAACCTTAGGGAGCATGCCTACTCTGCCCCATGAATTTGATGGCAGTGAGTTTGGGTTTTGTTGTTCTGGAGTTCCTAGGTGGCATAAAGAGTGAATACTTGAAGCTATGCTTTCTGCTACTGAAGACGTGCCCTTAACCAGCGTGTCCACCACCTTTCTGCAGCATTTCTTTAGTGGAATTACACCACTGATGTCAAGTAATGTCTTCAGAAGGGTTGGCAAGTTTGACCTTTTAGAACTTACTTAAGATGGTCAGAATAGCACAAAAGCTCATGAGGTACTAGCCGCTGCTCTAAGTACATCACATTAGTTAATCCACATAACAACTCTATAAAATACTATTATACCCCAAATTATAGTTGTTTTGTGGGTGAAACTAAGGACCCATGAGGTTTTAAGAAGCACACCAGCCTGTGTGACCACAAGGTGTCTAAGGGATCAGGTATCAGGCATCAAAGAACAAAAACTCATAACATTGTAAATGAGGGTGAGTGCAGAGTGGGGACCCAAAGCCCAGCAGTAGGCAACTGAACACCCCCTTACTGAAGAGTTGCGGGGAGGAGATGAGCCGGTCAGGGTGCAGGGTAGCAACGATGAAACATACAACTTTCCTCTACTTCTTAAATGCTTCCTCCCCCCACTATCAGGATCCCAATTCTACCTTATAAATCTGGCTAGACCAAAGGATGTACACTGGTACAGACAGCAACTGGAAACACAGGGAATCCAGGACAGATGACCCCTTCAGGACCAGTGGTGAGAGTGCTAATACCTGGAGGTGGAGGGAAGGTGGGGTAGAAAGGGGGAATTTATTGCAAGGATCTACATATAACTTCCTCCTTGGGGGGTGGACAACAGAAACTTGGGTGAAGGGAAATATCAGACAGTGTAAGATATGACACACTAATAATAATTTATGAATTATGAAGGGTTCATGGGGGGAGGGAGAGAGAGAGGGGAAAATGAGGGGCTTATATTAAGGGCTCAAGTAGAAAGCAAATGTTTTAAGAACCAATAGTCAGTGGATCTTCTGCAAATGAGCACAGCAAGTAAGGTAAACAAACCAAGAGTACTAGCAGTAAATCGATGCTGCTTCTGGGCCTGAAAATAGCCCTCCTGTAATTTGGGAATGGAAAAGAGAGTGAGTGACAGGAAAAGAAAGTGATATAAGCATGATAGAAAGGGCCAAAAGATGCTGTCCAGAGACAGTGGAGTGGATAGGTAGGGCATAGCAATTGGATTAGATCAGTGCTTAACAAATACCACATCCACATGGCATATGCTGTCTTATTTCATTTATAAACAAGTAAAGGTGTGGTCTGTAAGCTAAGACATATATGCAGTTGCAGATGTGTTAACTTTTCTTTCCCAAATACTTGTGCATGTAAACATTTCAAAAATTTAAATGGCTATCCTTATAGTACCTAAGATTTTCTCCTGTATCAACAATGGTTAAAGTACCACCATCAGTGCTTTCAGTACTACCTTGGAGATACTGAAGTGGAATTAGCAGATGCCAGGGAGATTTGCTCCAGGAAGAGAGAGAAGCTAAAATGGAAAGATGATAAAATAAAGCCACATTAGAATGAGGTCAAAGGAATAACTACTGCCAGACAGTGAAGGCAGGTCAGAGATGAAGAGGGGTGCAACAAACTACCAAAAAAGAATCAGAGGGCCTTAGGTCAGTAGTTCTTACTCAGACCAGAATCACTTACAGAAGGAAAGCTTTTATATATTTCCTGAGAAGATGTGCATCTCTATTTTTAACAATAGCAACAGCAGCACCGGAAGAAGAAAAGAAAGAAAGAAAAACCAGAAACAGACAAAAAATATTTTTTATTAACACCTTTGTTGTGAAGCAAATATTGCGGTTTGTCCACTTCTTCAAAAAATTACCCAACACTGTTTTCTTTAGTAGGACCCCTAGCAGCATAGAAGTGAGACATTGGGCTGCTAATTGCAAGGCCAGTGATTCAAACGTATCAGCCTCTCTGAGATAGTTAAAATTTATTGTGCCAACCTGGCCGATAAACAGATAAACACGTGTGGTTCATTGAAGGTCAGAGGGATAAATGGCTCAGTGAGCCTCGCCTTTCTAGTTCTCGGGTCTCTTACTTTCTGATGGTCGGACCAGGGTGCAGCTGCCTTAGTCAGATCCCTGCTTCAGCTGACAAAGCTCACTTCCTGCAAGACATCCCTGAGGAGAAGCCACATGGACCTACCCCGATGTAGCCCTGGGTGCTGGAGCAGCTGTATGGAGATCCCTGCCAGCGTTGAGATGCTTACATGCTCACTGATTGGGCTTTCCTCCTGCAGTCGGCATCATCGCGTGTGTTTCGTGATATGGAGGGCTTTGTGGATTGGTGTTGGACATATGGGCTCATGTTGGACTTGTGGGCCTGGGCGGCACTGGGTTGGGATGTTTCCTTGATGTGTACTTACCCTTCATATAAAACTCTCTCTTATGCATATGAGTTTCTGTGGACTTGTTTCTCTAATGTACCCAGACTAACACACTCTCCATGGGAGAAAAATGAGGCTTTCTACTCCTGAAAAGAGTTACAGTCTCAGAAATCCACAGGGGCAGTTCTGCTGCTCTATAGTGTTCAATACTGTTCTACACCAAACTCAGTAGCAGCAATGTAGACTCATGGCAACCCTGTGAGAGAAGGTAGAACTGCTCCTTTGAGTTTCTGACACTGTCACTGTTAATAGGAGTAGAAAGTCATATTTCTGGAGGAGCAGCTGGTGGTTTTGAATTGCTGACCTTGCGGATTGCAATGCAATGTGTAACCACTACACCATGGGGGCTCCTTGATATTGGATATAGGGTATATAAAATAAAACAAATATACATGTCTGTGGGGGACCAGCCTCCCCAAAATTGAATGGGTCCAAGGAACGGTTGTATAATTGAGGTTGTGTAAATTAAAGAGATATGTGGCAAGGTATGAAGGGCTCATCTCTTCTGTGGCAACCAGAACCATAATGAGGCAGTAATGTAGTCTCTCATGAGCTTATATAATTTTGGCATGCAAGTCACAAGACACACATGCATAACAGGAGGGGCTGTATTAGAGGAGGGGGCCACTAGCTAGGGGTATACATGCAATAGGATGGGGGAGGTTCTAGAGCAGTGGTTCTCAACCTTCTTAATGCCATGACCGTTAAATACAGTTCCTGATGCTGTGGTGACCCCCAACCATAAAATTATTCTTATTGCTACTTCATAATTGTAATTTTGCTACTGTTATGAATCATAATGTAAATAACTGATATGCAGGATGTATTTAACAATGTATTTCATTGTTACAAATTGAACATAATTAAAGCATAGTGATTAATCACAAAAACAATATGTGATTATGAAATATTTATTTCTAATTAAAAAGAAATGAAATTTTGTCTTGAAGCTTGGTGTAACATGAGTAGCAGTCTTCACGCCAGGTACTCATATGTGGGCGTATCTGCATGTGAGCGGACCTGCCTGGAGATGGATAGAAGAGTGGTGTCTTGATTTCTAAGACCATCAGAAATATGTGTTTTCTGATAGTCTTAGGCGACCCCTGTGAAAGGGTCATTCAACCCCAAAATGTGTCGCTACCCACAGGTTGAGAACCACTGTTCTAGAAGCATCCATGTGACAGGACAGCACATAGTAACAAGATGGCAGCCTAACCCTGGTTGTCTCTGATCTAGCTTGACCTGAAATGCCCCTGAGCTCTTCTACAGGGGAACAATCTATGATCCTTATCAGATCAGAGTAACCTTGCTTAGGGTGGTACAGACAATAGAGTCTGATTGCTTTTGATGGCAGACAATCTTCAGGTAAGTAACCCTGAAGCAGTTAATCTTCAAGCATGTATAGAGTGACCATGCACTTGCAAACAACACTTTAAAATTGGCAGTATTATTGGGGGTGGTGGTGAGCCAGAGACATCATGGGGAATAACTTTTACTTAGGAGAATGTGAGTGGAACACATCTCCAACCTACGAACATGAAGGTCTCCCTCCATGGGAGCCCGGGCTTCCCAGACTCCTTAACTGAATGTAGAGAATTTGTCCACATACACGCTTTTCTCACAGATGTCAAAGCCCATTGGGGTTCAGAGCAAAATGTTTTCATTAGACGAAGATGTTCATAGGCTAATTCAGAAGAACAACACAATGTCAAGAATGATGTTTTAAAGGCTTAAAATAATAGGCTGAACCAAATGAAATTGTCAATATTTCTGTTTTTAATCTAGAGATTAGACAGTTTCAAATGAGGCCATCTAAATATATATATATATATATATCAGTTCACCAGTTAACAGTTGTTTCCTCAGGGGAGGGGATGAGCCTAGGGAAGAGAATAAACAAGAGCATCAAATTTATTCCATCTATTTCTGAATTATCATCATTATTTCATGGAATACGAGGAAATATATTTATGAAGTACTTCTTTTGATATTCAAAAAACCAAATGCAGCTTTTCAGAAGTTAACTGGATTGGAAAAGACCACGCTGCCACCTCCAGCGGCAGTTGCTGTCAAGCCAATTCTATCCCATGCTGACTCTTTACGGGTCAGTGTCCAACTGACCCATAGTGCGCTATGGGGTTTTCAGTGCCTTGTTTCAGGGAGGCAATTTTCTGGCTTTTCTTCCAAGGGGCCTAGAGGTAAACTTCAATCTCTAACCTATCAGTCAGCAGCTGAGTCTGTTGGCATCAGCCAGGGATTTCAGGTCGGAAACAGACATTTGTAATAGACAGTTTTACAAGGAATGTTTATTTTAATTATAGTTATTGCAAATAGAAACTACCAGTTGGTGTACAGCCAATCCCGTCTCTTGCTTTCACTATTTTGGATGGCCCTGGTAGTATAATGGGTTACCCGTTGGGCTGTGAACCGCAAAGTTAGCTGTTCAAAACCACCAGTTGCTCTGTGGTGGGCACAAAAGGCTTTCTTGTTCCCGTAAAGAGCTACAGTCTTGGGAAGCCCAGAAAGGCAGTTCTAGCCGGCCCTATAGGGGTACTCTGAGTCTGACTTGATGACAGCGAGTGATGAGGTCCTGCTGTAGGGAGAGACACGAGTCAGGGGGAGTTGCCACCCAGGATCAAGGGGTCGTCATCAGTCCACTACTGAAGACCTATGTATTCTCCTTTTTTCTCTGTCTCTTCCTGATGAGAGCCTATAACTGAACACAGCTCGTTCTACAATCAATTTCTTGCAAATTTATGAACTTTTTTTTCATGGACAAGGCAAACTCTTTTAGCTAGCAGTTATAGCAAAGATCGAAGTAAGTGATATTTGAAAGTAGGCATTTATTATAAGTTTAGTTAGATTTTGTGAATATGTACAAACAAGTAAAAAACCAACCAAATCAAGTTAGAGGTCTAGGACATTGTGGTGTAAATAAGTATACTTAGCAAGTATCTTAAGGAGCCTGGCGGCATAATTGTTATGGATTGGGCTGCTAATGGCAGGGCCTGCAGTTCAAAACCACCAGCCATTCCACTTTCTACTAGCATTAAGAGTTTCAGCCTCCAAAATCCACAGGGGCAGTTCTATCCTTTCTTGCAGGTCGCTATGAGCCAGAATAAACTGATTGTAGTGATTTTTGTTGTTTTTGAAGTGCTGAGCTACCACAAGATCAGCAGTTTGAACTCATGAGCCTGTCCTGTGGGAGAAACATGGGGCTTTGTGCTCCTGTAAAGATGCACCGTTTCAGAAATCCTAGGAAGCACTTCTACTTTGCTCCACGGTCACTATGAGTAGGAATTGATTTGCTGGCAGTGGATTCTTTTGGTTGGCAAAAATTTTATCTATAAAGAGACATTTCTATATTTGATGTATTTGTTCTAAGTTAATGTTATCATTTTCCAAAATACACCTTAAGGAAGTCATAAAATTAAGCAATGAGAAATTTTATAGAAAGATATAATGAATATTATTGTGTTGTGACACTGATGGCCATCTTATATGGTACCATTTTTCTCAGGACAAATAAATGAACTTTATGATCCCTGTTGTTGAGACAAACTCTAGATACAAACTCTTGGAAATTTATATATGAAAAATAGTTCAAGGAAATGTATGCAGGCATTTAGATTAACAAGGGGCACTTTAAACAAGAGTGGGGGGTGGGTAGGGACAGTGTCAACAACTCAGGCACAGGGAATGTGTTTTCTGTGTTTCAGACGGGATATGTAGGTGCCATTTTCATTTATCCTTGCAACAGAACACTGCCATTATTAATTATGCAGGGGTTTTTTTTGGTTGGGTAAAAGATTTTGAGAATGACTCAGCAAGAGATTTCAAAACCCAATGCCTCTACCTGCTTATTGAGATGTCCTCTTCAATTCTGCAGTCTGCTCCGTGTCCCCAGAGTTAAAAGTCTAAGATCTAAACAGGAATTCTATTAATCCAGCTGTACCGTTTTGTGAGGAAGTCTCAGTTTTATGAACACCGAATGCATTCACTACTAATTGATTCTCATGCCCTTTTAGCTTGAGTTGATGATAAAAACTCTCAGCTCACTGCCCCCAAGTTGATTTTGACTCAAAGAGCTACTGCAGGACAGGGTAAAACTGCCCCTATGGGTTTCTTTAAAGGAGGAGAAAGCTTGTCTCTTGGTGGGTTCAAACTGCTCACCTTGAGTCAGCAGCCCCCCAGATAACCCACTATGCCAGCAAGTCCCCTTGAGTTGAAGATAGTGAATACTTTCTGAAGATTGGCCTCTCACTTTCCTGTAAAAAACACCATAAAATCTGGGCAAATGATCTAAACAAAGGATAGCTCTACTTGACAAAAGTGTGTGTGTGTGCAGGCGCTCCGGAATATGTATGTATGTTTGTTCCACTGGTTTCTTGTCTGGCTTCATCCTTCTTTGTACACAAAACTCCTCTATGCTGATGATAACTTGGACTGGAGGAGCATTTACACGTCAAAGTTATAAAGGCAATGGAAGATTTTTTTTTCTTCCTTTTACAAGTCCCTGTTTAAATGACAGTTAAAGATTTATTTGGAGAAGGCAAGGCTTCCAATTGCCAGTCCCTTGAAAGTTTGGGGGAGGAGAAGTAAAGTCTCACCTATTTTGGAAACTACTTGCAGATGTGGGGAAACTGCTCAGAATTGCTCACAACAGGGGTTTTGCAGAGATTTCCTTTGCTCACCCCCTCCCCAATTTCCCACAACCGGTGTTTGTTTTAAGTCATCTGGTTGCTCCTGTCTCCAGGTTTTACACAAGCACCTCCGAAGGAGTAAAACAACTGGATCTGAATGATACCGATCACTGCTGGGCACGGGCGCCAGAACTGTCACAGAAAATGTGCTTCCCTTGTCTCCCTTCCAACTTCCCTTCCTGCGCCCACGTGAGTCAGCGCGCCAGCCCTTCAGCAAGGTTTTGCCGTTTCCTGCTGCTGCAATCTGTAACTTGGTTTAGATTTTAATTAATATATTTATTTATTTATTTTTCTTCTGAGGCTATTAGTTCTTCACAAAACTTTGTTGGTCAGGATACTTTTAATGTAATCTATTTCCTTATCTACATCGCGGAGCTCAGGAAAATGTTCTCCTCTCCAGGACTGCACTAAGGTCAAACAGCCCCAAAGGAAAGAAACAGGCGCTCGCTGTTTATTTGGGGGGAGGGGAAATCCAGATTTGCAACTAAGTTGTCACCAGCCCTTGCATCACTCCCGGTTAGTGCTCGAAAATGACACGTACATCATCTATTAATTGCTTTCATGGTAGCAGATACATAATGTATTCATTTTAGCTTGAGTAAAATATAAAGGGAATTGTCAGCGAACTCCTGTTTGTTTGTATAAGACTATCAAAAGAAGTCAGCGAGGTGGCTGCGGCCCGGATCTTGACCCTGATTGTGTGAATAAGTGAGCAGGATGCTAGTGATTGGGTTAGATGCTGCGAAGATCCCCCCCCCCCCGACCGGCCCCCCGCCCCCAGTTGGGAAGAGGGTAAAAGAGCCCCGGGGGGCGGGGAAGGCAAGCAGGCATCCCCAAGTCCTCACACTTTTTTGCCTTCCTTGCAGTCAGTTGCTCGGCTAGCTCTTGCAGTCTTTTAAGGTCTCCTGGCGAAGAAATGGCTGCCCCCCACCCCCTTCTTCGGTCTCCCCTTCCAATTCAGACGTGCTGATGTGCAGGCGGGATTCATCCTCCCGGGGAGGCTGCGGGCGCAGGCGGCGGCTCGGCCTCGCCTGCGGGGTCCGGGAAGCGGCGGGGCGCGGCGCGGCGCGGGAGCTCCGGCTCGGGCGGCAGCGGAGCCGCGGGGCGCTAAGTTGGGCGGCCAGGAGGGCTCCCCGCGGGCTGCGAGCGCGCGCGCCCCCCGCCGCCCGGAGCCCAGCTCCTCACCTGCCCTCCTCCCACCGCGGGCCCCCGGCCAACTTCTCCCGCGTCGGGGGGCCGGGCAGTCCCTGCCCCCTCTCGGTCCCACAGGCACCCGCGGGGCACAGCCTCCCGCGGGGGAAGAGGGCGACAGGGGCGGCGGACTCCGCGCCTCGGGCTCCGGTCCTCCTTTTCCTCCCCAGGAGGGAGGATGGGCTTACCGACGCTCGCCCTGAGGATGCTCCTGTGGCTGGCGGCCTCGGGGCTGCTTTTCCGCGGGGAGCGGCGGGTCTGCGCCGGTCGTGACTCCGATTACACCTGGGACGGGGACGAAGAGGGTAAGGCGGACACGATCGATTACAAGGACCCGTGTAAAGCCGGTAAGTGCCTCTCCAGCTCGCGACGGTGGCGCGCCGGGGACGGCCGCGCTCCGTTCTGATGGCGGGTGGGCGGCAGCTCACCTGTGTCCTTCCCTCCCGTTACCCCTCGCCCGGGGAGTGGGCAGCCTTCCCAGCTGGAGGAGGCTGGAGTTCTTGCTCTCGGGAGGGAATGCCAAACTCTCGTCTCCCCGGTGTTGACAAGCGTCCGGAGAGTTGTGTTCCCACCCTGCGTCTCCCCACGCCCCAAGGTGCATCCAGTCTGCGGCCCTGGGTTTAAATCCTGACTCTGGGAGGTTTACAGGTCGGCAGGGCCCACACTTCCCCTGAGTTGAACTCCGGGCAGAGGCTCCCCAGCCCTGGGCACTGTGTGGGGACGCCGAGGTCCGTCGGTGGGTTCGGCGCGGTGTGGCCGGGGGCGTCGGGCACCAAGGAAAGTTCGGTGCCCCAGTCCGTTTACCTGTTTTCCATAGCCACGCCTTTGTAGGGATGCCATAGGACACCCCGGCTCCCTTTCCTGCGCCTGCAAACCAGCAGGGATGGTCAGCCTGAGAACTCTCACGCAAGAGGGCAATCCGATGCTACTGCCCATGTAAAATAAACTTCACGCAAAACAAAGGTTATTCCAAGTTGCTCCTCCATTCAAACGTGTGTCTTCCTTTCTGGGAACACCCCGGGAATTTTTGGACCCGCACTACCTGGAGCCCAGCCTCGCCCGAGGACCCTCGGCCGCCTGGTCCTTCCCCACGCCCTCCGTGCCAGCCCCGCGGCCGGTCTCTCCTGGGGGC
>NW_022103937.1:1590806-1598628 GCF_000313985.2 Echinops telfairi
GGACCCCGACCGCCACGGGAGCGCGGCGCCCCGGACGCCCGCAGAAGGCACCTTGGGCGCTCGGGCTCACAGCTCTGCCCGGCTGTACTTGAGTGAGGAGACAGTATTGCTTGAGAAGGAAGTTATTTACAGTGGTTTTACACAGACTTGTTGTAGAGTTGTTTGCAAGTTAAAAAGCAGGAATTTCAGATGAAGGGAGTGGGTAGCTTAACAAATGTACTCTCTTTCTAAACCCTGTGCAAGCATATTGGGTCAGTTTGTCCAAGGGATGTCTTTCCTTGGATAGTATGCAAAACATGCTCAGTTTCTCTTGGGCCTGAAGGAAGGAAGACTTGACAAAGGAAGGGAATGCTGGAAATTCCCTTATTTTTACCACTGGTGACACACTCTTCTGGCAAGGCGGCTGTGTATGTGGTGTACCTGACAAGAACTGTTCTTTGGCACATTCTTTCTCAGCTACTTATTAAAAACCGGGAATAATTTAGCAGAGAAGCGTGCCTGCCTGGAAGTCAACATTTCAAAGTGATCCGCGCTTGCTTGTAAATGCCCTCCTATCACTTCCAGCACTCCGGAATCCTTTCTGGAACATTCCTGTTCATTGGGTGGAAGGGCACACTGGGTGGCTAGTGACTGGGCAGCAGGGTCATGCAGCTAGCTCCCTACTGTAGGTTTCATGCTGAGAAACTAAATGTTTTGGGAAAATGTTTAGAAACCAGTGACAATTGTGATTTATTGTTTGTGATAATGTAGAACCATAATGCTATTTTTATATTTTTAGATTGTAATATAAGAGGCCTTCAAAAAGTTTGTGGAAAATCGAACCAAAACATAATGCAAGTTTTCCACAAACTTTTTGAGTTCCTTTGTATTGTTAGACTTGTGTTTTATGGTCTGTTGTGTTAAAGGGTGCTTTGGTGGCACCATGAGCTGTATTCGGCTGCAAACCACAAGGTCAACAGTTCAAATGCAGCAGCTCTGCTGAGAAAAAGGATGCTCTCTGCTCCTCTAAAGATTTACAGCCTTGGAAACTGGAGAGAGCAGTTCTACTCCATCCCATGGGGACACGATGAGTTGTAATCAGCATGATGGCACTGAGTTGGCATTGTTGGTTAAGGTTTGTGAACCATATTATTGGCTATTATCATGAAAACCGAGGGTGTGTCTATATATTTGTCTAATTTTGGAAAATATGTTTTTAAAGCATCCAAAGAATAGCTAATGCACATTTAAGAGTTTATTTTTCTCAGGCTTATTTGCCTAGAAGGAGGTTATGTGAACATTTTGATGAAAACTATCTTTAAGAATATTTCAAAATTTAAAACTTATATATATTGAAACATGCTTCAAGTAGAATGTTTTACATTCCACAATAAATATACATCCAGGGCAAAAAATCATTACATTTATTCTACCCCCACTTGAATATTGGTTTATTAATATAGCTGTTAGGACAAAACCCACCACTGTGAACACATTATTACTCTGATATTATTCCTTCCTAGTCTAAGTGGAAGAGACCACGTGAGCATGCATTTGTTTGTGTCCTTTGTGTGTTATGTGAGAGCAATTAGAATGACTCATGATTTGATAGCATTTTTTAAAGTGACCAACTCTGCCATTTTAATTTCAAGAAATTAAACTCTTTCATTTTCCATCTTGGCTAAAGTTTGACAAAACCTTAGTGTCTCCCTTTTGGCATTGTAAAAACAAACACACACAAAAAACAAGTAGAAGTACTAATGAGCAAAACAAAAAACAAAAACTGTAGCACATGGAAATCCCATCCAGAAGTCAAACAAGGTCAGTGAGGATAAGTTTGCAAAAGCCAGGGACAGAGAGCTCTCCAACTTCTTGGAACCCTTTTGATCTACCTTTTTCAAAGAGTAGAGTTGAAGGCATGGTCCAGGAACAAAGTGCCTTTTTCTTAACTTCACTGACAGGGGATCCAATATTCTTCAATCTATCTCATAGCTAGATTTAACAGTTAGCATAGTTTTATGACTTCAACACAGTTTTGAGATTCATAACAGCCTAATCAGGTAGGATTTTGGCATCTGCCCATTACACAGATGCTTAGCCAAGTTAGTGTCTTTGAGAAGATGATTCCAGCTTTAATTACAAGTGTCCTGGCTGCAAAGTCGAGCTGTATTGGGTTTTGCACAGCATTCTTAATTGGCCTATAGAAGCCTCTCTTGAAGTAAGAAGAACAGAAATTAGTTCAGGTTTACCTAGGATGCAGGCTACCAGAGAGATACATTTACTAGAGAGAAATAGTCTCAATTTGTTAAAAATTATGCCATCCTTGATATATTTGTGAAGTATAATAAAATTTGTATACCTATCATAACTCTGCAAATGTATGGACTAAAAGGAAAGAAGGGTACCTTGTGTTAATTTAAATTCATTCTCCTGCCATATTGATATAGGAAGCTCTTTGTTTGGTATAAGTGAAGGTAGGTAAGTTAGTGCAACATAACTTCCAATATATTACCAAATCTCTCAAGCAGAATATAGGTAATTTATTTCTATATAAATGAACTCTCAGATGTACAATGTTGCAAATAATTCCCAAGAGCATATGGCTGTTCTTCTCAGTTTGACCCACAGCCATTGGAATATGGAATCGGATTTCTCCCACTTTCTCTCATTCAGAATGGCCCCAAGAGATACAAGGGAGCTGATGCTGCAGGGACTCACTCCAGAACCCAAACAGAGGGGTCTCGTGTCATTTCTGTACTATATCAATGCATATTATTCTGAGTATTAATATCTGGAAAGCCTGGGAAAATTTAGTGTACACATTGATCTGCAAGCAGATTTATCTAGAGATGACATGGACAAGCAGAGACATGATGAAGTTACTGGTTATTGCCAAACTTTTGCCTTTCCTTCTTTCTACCACTCCACTTTTCTATGCCTTCCTTCTTTGTGTGTGTGTTTTGAAAAAGATGTCGAGAAATCTCATGCAATTGAAAATTAAAGACCGAATAAAAGAGAGGAAGAACTTAGCATCTTGAATTCCAGGTAGAGATTTGTAAGACTTATTCAGAAGAGTATAAGCATCTTGGAGCAAAATGATTCTCTAGTCCCGCTGGTCCAGTGGCTGACCCCACCAGCCTGCTCTGCAGGTGAGAGCTGTGGCAGTCTGCATCCATCCTTACAATGACAGCCTTGGGAATCCCATGAGACAGGCTCCTCCACCCAACAGGGCTCCTTTAGTTTAGAATCTACTCAATAGCAGTGGGTTTTTGATATTTTACCTGGACTCTCCCAAGCAAATGACTCTATTTCCTAGAAAAAACCCAAACTTGATTAGAGGTCTATGACTCACAAGGTTAAACTTGCCTTTAGAATAGCATTTGCAATTCATTTGTATAGCAATAGCCTGTTGTCATCCTAGAATATTCTTTCTGCTTTCATGAGCCATGTCCTAGTATCCTAGCACATGAACTCTTGAAACAGTTTCATCAGTTATCGTTCCTTGGTAAGATTTTTCATTATTTTTGTTCTCAGTGCTGCACTTTCTTACACTGAG
The DNA here is from genome assembly GCF_000313985.2 of Echinops telfairi. Lineage (NCBI taxonomy): Eukaryota > Metazoa > Chordata > Mammalia > Afrosoricida > Tenrecidae > Echinops > Echinops telfairi. The sequence goes on from NW_022103937.1 coordinate 1,594,342, forward strand.
AAATTGGTAAGTTTAGCTCTGTAGAATGAGGTGTTCAACCTCCTGTCCACTTTGTTGTTTCTAGGTGCTATAAAGTCACGTCTGACTCGTAGTGACCCTATGTGCAACAGAATAAAACACCCCCGGCCCTGCGCCATCCTCACAATTGTTCTGTTTGAGCCCATTGTTGCAGTCACTGTGCATGATATTTTGGATGCTTGGGCTCTGTTCATTATTCACCAGCCTTAATTATTCAGTCTTCTTTGTAGGCCTATGTCTACTTGATTCTCTCATAATTTAAATTATCCAAACATATAAGCCTCGACTTGCCCCTTTCTAAATACAAATCTCATAGTTTTGTTTCTACTGAGCCTTTTCTGTTTTAGTTTTCAGTCCTCAGCTCTTCTTGAACTTTGTTTTTTGTTCTTAGCCTGTCTCTGGTGCCAACTGAGAAGTAAACAAATATACATTTTTTGGTTTTTTAACAAGAGAGATGGGAAGGATGGAAAAGGCATCATATTTTGGAGGTTTGGGTTCTGTTCATTATTTGCCAGGAGTAATTATTCAGCCTTGTCTTGAGGGCCCATGTTTATTTTTGGCCCACAGATGGCAGCCACTGTTGTAAGGAAGGAATAGGACAGATTTATTTTTCAAATATAGTCCCTCCGACTAAGCAAGTTCTAACCCTCCTACTGCCATTTTTAAACCCATGTTTTCCCGATAGCGCACCCCCCCACTTCCTCCTGTGTAGAAGGCAATGTCTTTTGCAAATTAAAATAATCTAACCAGAATACCTGCTCTTGGTGAGTTTGTGTAAATCTTTACTGTTTCCATTTAGGTCATTGCTTTGAGGCCTCCTTAGTAGGCCAATGTAAGACAATAAAAAAGTGTGGAAAAGCTTAGCAAAGGTGTTTTGAAAAAGTGAATATGTATTTTCAGAATTACTTATCTTGCCTTAATGACCACTTAATTTTCTTCAAAAGTCTAATTGATACCATAGGCAGTCTCTTCTGCAGGCCCCACATTGTCTTCCTTCTGTGTCAGGTATTAATTCTCTTTCAACATCATAGAACTTTCCCTGATGTGAACTTGAACCTCCTTACCCTACTGACTGCAAAATTCTTTTCAAATCTTCTTATGAATACTAGTCATACTCATATTTAATAATTCCTCAAGCTTCTCAGACAAAAGGGTTAGGTCATAAATTGGTTGAGCACTCAAATGGGTAGTGTTAAGGGTTGATGATTTACCATCACTACTAAAAAAAATTAGAATATGATCTCTATGTCTAATAGTACCTTATACCATCTTCTTACGATATTTAAAACTGAGATCATTTCTAAGCTTTCTAAAAATGCCAAGAAAGGACAAGCAAGTAATCCACTTAAAATGAGGGATTGCATATCCTGCTGGGGCCATCTGGTGTTTGGGGATCCTGGGAGGTGGGGATTTGCCATTCCCCCCCCCCCCAAATTTAACAATACCTCCTGTCCCATCTTAAGCTCAGAGTTAGGCCAAAACTTAGGTGGCTGGCAAGATTCCTAGAAATGTAAGATTTCATTTACTGGAAGACTTTTCTGGCCTCTTAGAGTTCTTTCATATTTCAAGATATGGAGTCAATCATGGGTTTATACTTCCTAAATTAAGGCGTGGAGTCTTCTTCCCAATGCCGCATGCAACAGAATGATTTAGCACTATGATTTTTGTGGTTTATTTCCTTTAGTTATCTGTTGAATGATAACACCTGGGGAGAAAAACATTATAACCTCAAAGTTGTGAAGTGAATTATATAGAATGTGTTTGTTGTTTTCTCCCCAGAAAATAGTAGGAGGGAATCCTTTGCTTATTTATTTAGTTCTTGCCATTGTCTGCTCTGAAATGGCTACTGACTATTACATTTTGAGACATTGTGGGTTGGGCTAATGGAATGCTTGTTTTGTCAGCTCCTTACACATGTGCACTAATCCTGTCAAGCTGTTGTAAAGAGCTCAACTATTTATTTGTTTTAAGAAGCATTGTAAACTAGGTGTGAATTGAAATCCAGAGAGTGAATCAAGAAAGTGTTTGTTTTAATCAGTGATTCTTCTGCAATTTACATTTATAGTGTAAGCTAAAAAGTAAAATGTACTAGTTTATTTTAAAGAAAAAGTAACTTCTTTTTCCCCCTGAAATTTTATTCACAAGTAATTTACATATCACATAATTCAATAGTTCATTCATTAAATCATATCACGGAGAATCGTACAATCACCCCTACATCAATTTTAGAACAGTTCCCCTCCCGCATGGTCACATTACCTTTAGGATGATTCGTGCAATCGCAATCCGTTAAAAGTAACCTCTTTAAATGATAATGATTCTGAAAAGTCATGCATGAAGTAGGTCAAAAGTTCCTCCAGATATCTTTTTCCCAAACAAAATCTAAAGTTATGTGTTAGTATGGTATTTAAAATATACAATTCAATTATTAAAAAGCTATTCCAGTAGTTTCTAAAACATTGCACTGTTTGAAATATCCATCCATGGGAGTTATTACTGGTGGGAGGCAAAACCTGTAAGTTTTACTGTTAACATTAGAAAGTTTATACATTGTTGAGCTTGCTATTGATGACACTTAATTTAGGTGATAGGAGAAGTGGAATGGTAACAGGCTGGAATACCCTCCTCATTCTTTACATTTCTCACCTGTAACAGACTGTAAGCACTTGGGGAGTGTACCATAGGGACACTTCTAACTACTCTGGGACTGGATGCTGATATCTGTGTTCTCTAAGTTTCCTCTTTTCTGCCTATCCATGGATTTGAAGTGTTTATTAAGAGAGTCTCAGGTTCTTGTGCAGCTTTGGAAAAGATAGTCTCATCAGTTGATGTCCTGTAAAGATGAAATTCCACTCCTCTGCCCCTGACTTTTCTGATCACTAATTCTTGGGAGTTTGTGTCTTTTACTAATGTTATTTTGCTTTAAGCATTATGCATAATTCACAATGCTCTATAGACTGGAGAACTTAATTTTCTTTTTGAGAATGGAGAATTTTCAAGAGAACTTATTTTTGGATACTATGCTTTATCTTCATGACTCATAATAATCTTTTCCTACATTCATCTTTTTATACTTAAAAGAGAAAATAGGGTCTCCTGTCTTCTCCACAACTCCATCAAGTAAGGCTATTTTTGTCCCTTTGGACACATGAAGAAACTGAGGCTCTAAAAGATTAAGTGGATAGATCATAGATGGTCAGTGGTGAGAATGTGGAGCTGGGCTTCCAGAAAGAAGTCTCTTTTCTCCATGGTTGGAGTTTGTGTGATGGGCATTCATGCCCTGTGATTATATTAATGAGGATATAGCTTGCCTTCAACATGCTTGCATTTCACAAGTCATAAAAGGTATTGTAGAGATGGCCAACACTGTTCAGTTGAATGGATTATAGTGCACAATCTGCTCTCTTTCAAGACAGATTTCCCCAGTTGTGGAGAGTTACAAATGAAATACCTAATTATATGTGAAGCATCTGAAAATGCATATGTTAGTAGGATTAGGGAATTATTCGCTTGATAAATAATATACAGGGGATACTGCTGTTTGTTAACCCATGTTTATAAATTGTGACAGCAGCCTTTTCATGTTGGTTAAGGCAGGAGGTGAATAGATTCCAGTCATTTGTGTTCAGTTCCTGGCATAGTCCTGCCATTTTGTGTGGCCTGTGTTAAACTGCTGCCCACTTTGGATTTGCTTTCTGAGTGGTCATTGAATTCATGAGTATGAGCCCATACAGAGTGTGAGAGCCTTCTTTCAAACGCAGACAATTCAGGAAAATGGTTTACAGTGTACATTATGTATGTAAATGATGCGTGAATGACTTTGAGAAAACAAGTATGCTTTGTGAAGGTTCCTAGCGAACTTAATCTTTTACAATCCCAATTAGACAAGAAGCCCTAAGATCCAGTGAATGAGAAATTTTAGAGATGATAGGATCCAACTAAATCACTTGAAGTTTTAGTCTACTTTCCTAAGAGTAAGAAGTCTGACACACTTGGTATATTTACTAATTGTCATATTTACTGTATTAGAAAATGTCTTTGAAGAAAATGAATTACTTTCCGCAAATTATCATACTGTCTCCCAGCAATAGATGTTGCTTGGACCTCTCTTCTCATAAGTTGTTTTGTGGTTGTTGTTGTTTATATTTTATTTTTTAATCGTTTTATTAGGTGCCCATACGACTCTTATCACAATCCATACATACATCAATTGTGTAAATCACATTTGTACATTCATTGCCCTCATCATTCTCAAAAACGTTTGCTCTC
>NW_022103937.1:1600058-1608335 GCF_000313985.2 Echinops telfairi
TCTCCCATGTCCCCTCCAGAACTGTCGGTCCCATTGTTTTCTTCTCCAGATTTTTCATCCAGCCTATCTTATTTAGACAGACCTGCAGAGACAATAGCATGCACGAAAACAAGACAGAGCAAAACCAAGCAACAATATTCAACAAAACAATAACAACAACAAACCACTGACAAAGAACTAATTAAAACACAACCAGAAAGAAAAGCTTGTAGTTAGTTCAAGGATCATTGGGCTTTAGGAGTGTTTTCCAGTCCAGTCTGTTGGGGCACCATGCCCTGGCCCCAGAGTCTACCTTCAGCTTTCACTGGGGACCTTGCTGCTCCATTCCCTTGCTGTTCCGCTGCACTCCCCCAGTGCTTTGCCTTGGTGTGGCAGGATCAGATCGGGTGCAATTCTCAAGGAAATCATTGTCAAAAGAAAGTTGTTAGTCTTGTGGCTTTTTTTAGAGTTACGAATCAATTCTAATGGAAATTAGCAGCAGGAATGTAGAATGTATAGTTTAATTTAAAGAGAACTGGATGTTGTTAAGTATTTCTTTGCTTTAATTATATTATCCTGGTCTGTTTAATGCTTCAGAATTTAAGTTCCTTAATATTTCACCTACAGCAAGTGACACCTAGTCACTAGAATATGTAAGGATTAAATTCAAAAGGATTTAACTGGAATGTACTGTAGAGAGGTATGTTATTATTGCAGCCAATATTTACACCTGAGGTGCAATTGGGTAAGAGAAGGCTTCTCAGAGAAGACAATATTTGAGCTAGCTTTTAAAGACTTAAAATGTTTTGTTTGTTTTTCCCTGAAGGAATGGCAAGATAAAATATTAGAGTCTAACAGCTATGATAGAAGCGGACACTGAAAAGCTCCACGGAATTTTATGAAAGTAAATGATGCGAAAATATAAAGCCGAGCCTGGACTTGATTACAACTATATAAAGACAAGTAGGGATGTGAAGGGCAGTCCAGAGTAGTTGGTGGAGAATTAAAGGGCAATCTGAAGCTGGGAGACTTGTTCATGTCATAGTACAAATAGATGCAAGTGAGGATGGATGCTTTAATTTGGACTGCATCAGCAGCTATGTAAAAGAAGAGTTGGTATTAAGGGACTAGTGACCATCCTGGGTCGCCTCAGGATGAAGCTACACAGAGTACATGAAAATGAGAAATCAAAGATGGCATGCTACCTTTATGACTCTGTACGGGAGTGGCTGCAGAGACTTAAAATGAATAAAATAAGAAGTGGAAATACTAAATAAATTTGTTTGGTAAAGCACATGCATTTGGTTCTGAAATCTTTCTGAGTTAAGCATTACACTCGATTATTTGGTACTGCTGCCCCTACATATTTTTGCTGTTCTACCAAAATAACTGGTTATACATGCACAGTATGTTTATATCATTGGCCTACCAACCAAACATATGAAAGGTACCATGGGAGAAAGATGAGGTTTTCTGATCATGCAAAGATTTAGTCTCAGAAAGCCAAAGAAACAGTTCTTCCCTGTCCTGCAGGGCCACTATGAGTTAGAATCCACTCAATGACAGTTGTTTTCTGAAATGAACTCAACGTGGGCATAATAATTCTTTTAACACAGCAGGATTGAGATTCTTGCTATTCTTGTTGGAGTTTTGATCATTCATTTAGTTGGTATGAAACTGTATTTTCTTGGCTCTTGCTGAGTTTTGGTGTCAAGATTGTGTCAGTCTCATAAATACTTTAAAATAATTAGTGGAAGATTAGAATTCATTATTTTGAGTAGATTTTAAAGTAATCATTCTTTGCTTCTCTGAGTGTCTGGACGGGTGGAGGGGTGTCACTAAATTCTCTGTTTCCAGGCACTGAGCCTTGCTGCCATTTCAATTCAGAATGGAAACTTACCTGTGGCCTGGCTTTTATACCTGAAACCACTTTCTCCTTCTCACCTTCAGTCTCTGCTACTCCATTTCATTCCAATATTTAGCTCAAATAGACATTGTTCAGTAAAGGTAGCCTTTTGAAACCTTGAGCTGCTCCATGAGAGGAAAAAAAAGAGAGAGACTTACTACTCCAGTAATGGGTTACAGCCTCAGAAATTCACAGGGGCAGTTCTATCCTGTCCCATAGGGTTGCTATGGGTTGCTATGTCTCGATGGCAATGAGATTTTGGTTACCTGGGGTGATACAGGCACAGTTTTAATCTTCTTTATTCTGAGGAGTCCTGGATTTGGGTATCTCATAGTTTATCCTACAGACTGCACGTTGGGTGGGTTCTGGGGTTATTTTCTGTGCCCTATTGGGTTGCTATGAGTCAGCATTAACTTGCTGGCAGTGAACGTTGCGGTGAATTAAACCCTAGGAAACAAAAATAGCAAAACTCATTTCAGTCAAGTTGGCAAATGTGCTGGTTTTGGACATCTGTGTATCACTTTGGACTGCCGCCTTCACTTACCAAGCAGAGTACTAACTTTGCTGTGCCATAGTCACAAAGTGACGTTTGAAGACCTTTAATTTGAAGACCTTTAATCTCACATTTTAGCTATGGAGAAAGATTTCTCCATACTGGCAGAAATAGGAACCTTTAAAAAGGATTCTTTAAAATATTACAAATCATGACATTTCTATACAAAGTTTAAATTTTAAAGTGATTCAGTGGCTCTTAATCACTTTAAAGTGAAATTCATTTATTATAAAATATTAAATCTAACCATAAAATCTCCTATGAGAATAGCACATATCTATTTTAGTTAGCTTGGAAATTTTGTAACAATCAAACCTCTCTTATTTCTTTCAGGATATTCGTTTTAGTCTTGAGTATGGAAAATAACTCTAGAAGCTTTTGAATTATTTGTAAATATTTGATGGTTACTGTTAACCTTTTGGCCCTTCACTTGAAAGGATTTTATTCTAATTTCACAATGTTGCTATGTTACTCAGTCTAGCCATTGTGATTATCAAAGGACAAACACTGCTTGAATAAGGGAGTACAGCAAATTCCCTGCACTAACTTACTGCTTTGAGGCAGATTTTGTTACCTTTTTTAACAAGTAGACTTGACTTACTGCCATCTAGCGGTTGCTACTCATAGTAACCTTATAGGGCAAGGTAGAACTGCCCCTGTGGGTTTCCAAGATGGTAACTTTCTATGGGTGTAGAAAGCTCTGTCTTTCTCACAACCGAGAAGAAGGAGCTCATAATATGCTTTTCTTAAACTTTTTAGAAAGGCAGACTTGGGTTATGCTCCTGTATCGTATGACATTTCTGTCTTATTGACACTGAGAAACCGAGAAGCACCTTACTATTGCCCAAGCAACATTTGCTTTACTTTTTGAAAATCATTAATAAGAATTTTCATTTTTTCTTTTCTTTACTTAAACAAACTGTTTCTTTAATCTCTTCTTCCATGTTTATTTACACTTTTAATAATAGAATTTTAATCTTAGTTAACCTTGTGTTCATTCACAATTTTTCATATTACCTCCAAGTTATAAGAACTCCCGTGAAATTTTATTCGTTAATTTGGAGGAATGTAAGTGTGAATGTACAGTTGGAAGTAGTCAACCAAGTTCTACAGAGTACAGTCACTATAAAGCTGTTCAGGAGCCCTGGTGTCACAGAAGTTAGGGCGTGGCTGGTGACTAACATGTCAGCCATAGGAGCCCAGGCACTCACCCCTCCAGAGGAGAAAGGTCAGGCAGTCGTTTCTTTTTAAGATGATGGACTCGGAGCCCCTAACACTCTGTCCACTCTGTTCTCTGGAACTGCTGGAAGTCAGAAACATACTAGCTCTTGGTTTGACAGTGATGGGTTTGGTAATTTGGTGCTTTAAGAATGCTATTCTGAAGTTCTAAACAATCACAATTATTCTAATTAATTTATCTTGGAGCAGATTATCCAAATAGGTGGAATTGGTGGGGACAATTAGTCTACATGAAGAGTGAATGGAATTGAATTAGAAAAAATAACTGCCCTAGACTGTACCACTCACTGGTTAGTATTGTTTCTGAAAATATACTGTTAATGATGTCATTGAGTTATGCATTCAGCTTGCTATGTCTACTTTATTTAAAATACAAAGACTTTTTTCTGGGAAAATATTAAGCCACTGACCTGAAACTTATTAATGTGGGAGATAGATCAGGCCTCTGTTATAAATGTACTGGTAGTATGAAAATTAGGAAGATGGAGGAAAGCAGCTCTGAAAATAACCATTACCTCCTTCTCAGTTTTGCTTTTCAGGAGCCATTTTTTCTTTCCCAATTATTTTCTTGTCCTTTTACAAAAACAGAAGCAAACCCTTTGCCATCAGGGAGACCCAGCTCGTCTTCAGCCTTGTGGACGAAGCGGCCCCTTTGTGGGCCGGAGCTTGGCGTCTTCTTCTAGGAGCAGACGGCCTCGTTTTTCTTTGGTGCAGCAGCTGGTGGGGTGTACAGTTAGCAGTCTGCGAGAGTTCAGTTTAGTGTCAACGTGGGTGGGCCAGGGTTCTCCCATGATAGGATCTAACATACACAAGCTAAATTTGTGTGGTAAAATCTATGATGAGATCTTCAGTGGGCTCAAACACCAGCAATTGTGCAAAAGGTGCAGGAATGGGCAGTGCCTAGTTGTTTACTGTGCTTTTCACTGAGTCTGAAGGACCTTTATACTGCATGCCTTTCAGTTTCTCACATTGTAATATACCATTCTCCATATTCATAGTTACCTTTGATATGGGTATGAATTGTTCTCTAAAGAAGTCATTCGGTTTTAATATTGTGGGGTTTCCTTTTCAAGATATTGTCATAACATGAAAATGTGCTTGTCATTTTGAGTCACTGGTGAACATGGAAACTAGCATTCAGACTTCAAATAAGATTTTCAGTTGATACGGTCATTAAAGAAATGATGATATTTATACATTACTTAATGACATTTCTTACGTATATTTGCACTACTTAAAGTTTCATCCAGAATAGATGATTATATATTTTATCTAAAAGTAAATACAATCTTAATATATCTCTAAATATCTGAATAAGAAAAGCCAAAGGAGAATTGTTGCTTTTGAATTATGTTATTAGCAAAAGCTCTTGAATATACTGTTGAATAGAAAGATTATTGAAAAAAAAATGAACAAATCTCTTATGTAAAATGTACAGCTGGGTTGCTCCTTAGAAGGGAGGATGGCAAGACTTTATCTCACATGTTTTGGATATGTCATGAGGAGGGAGGGTCTTGGCCCTGGAAAGGAACATCTTGTTGGGTAAAGTTAGAGGGTGAGTGAAGAAGATGAAGACTTTCATTAAGATGAATTGGCACAGTGGCTGCAACAATGGGCTCAAACAGAGCAACACTTGTGAAGGTGGTGCAGACGGGGCTGTATTTAGTTCTGTTGTGCATACAATTGCTGAGCCTTAACTGATTTAACAGCATATAACAGGATCATCATCAACAACAGCAACAACTCTGCCCCTTCAGGATATGCTATCTGGAGGGACCATGCCTTCTAAAGAGAAAATCAGCAGGGGAAAAAGTCCTTCAAGAAGATGGATTGACACAGAGGCTGAACCATCAGCTCAAACACAGGAATGACTAGAAGGATGGTATAGTGTTTTATTCTGTTGTACGTAGGGTCTCTGTATGTTAGAACTGAGAAGACTCCATCTAATAAGAAAAACAACAACAACATTTAACATCTAGGTCTCTGAGCCATTTCAAATTAGTTTTTGTGTATTGCATAAAGTATGGGTCCTGCTTCAGTTTTCGTAGGTAGAGATTCAGTTTTGCTCGCACCACTGACTGAAGAGTTTCTATCCCATTAGAATTTGCACCACTTGTTCCTTTGTTGAAAATTAAATGTCCATAGTTGGTTAACTGACTCTGAGTTCTCAATTCTTAGCTATAGCTGCATGTGTTTGTTCTTGAGTTAAGGCTGTGTTGTTTTGATTCAATGAGTATATGAGGGGGTACCCTCTAAAACACAGAATTGCACTGGGCCTAGCGGAGCTTTCATAGTATGCATTTTTCCCACTAGGTGAGCAACTCGCTCCTAGTGTACACAGTGACATCTCCTGGGAAGGTTCTCTCTGGTCACAGTGAATTTTTTTGTAAAAGTAGTTTGACACGGACCTTATTTTGTGTGATGGCCTATTTAAGAGAACAGCTGCAGCCGTGAAGTTTTGTTTCCTGCTCAAGAAAAGTGCCACAGAAACTGTTGTGTTGAACACAACTTACAAGGACAGCACTATGGGAAAAACTCAAGTGTATAACTGGGGTTCTCATTTCAAAAAAGGTGAAATGTAGATTGATGACAAACCTCATTCTGGACGTCTGTCAATTTCCCGAATGGATGAAAGTGCCAATTGGTAGTGCATTCGGAGTTTGTTCCACCAGGTCAGACTGTTAATCAAGCTTTCTATTTAGAGGTTATGAAAAGATTGCATAACAGTATGGAACAAAAAGGCCTGATTCATGGCAGACAGGGCACTGGTTTTGCCACCACAACAATGCACCTGCTCAAGCAGCCATGTCAGTGTGCTAGTTTTTGCCATAAAGAAGCATGCCTCTCTTGCCCCAGGCACCTGACTCACATGAAATCGCTCCATTTGCAAATGAAGGACATTAAAGGATAGCAGTTTGATGATGTAGAAGAGGTGACCTAAGAAATGAGGGAGATGCAATCAGCAATCCAGATGAGTTTGAAAAATGTTTCCAAGAATGGAATGACAGATTTGACAAATGTGTAAGGGGGATTGAGAGTACTTTGAAGGTGATAAGGTTATTTTGTAAAAATAATAATAATAATACATAGCTTTAAAAAATTTTCTTTTTTGCAGGGGCGCTGTATGCTCTTGCATTTTATGTTTTTATATTGGGAGTATGAGACCTTGTGCGTTGTTATTTCTACAGTATTACTTTGCCTATTCGGGGTTTCTTCCTCTCCATATAAAGTTGCTCATTTACGTTTTAATTTCAGTAAAGAATATTGTTGGTATTTGTATCACAATCACATTATAAATAGAATTTGCATTCAGTAAAGTTGGCATTTTCATTTTATCACTTCTTCCAGTCCATGAATATGGGATTTCCTACTTTTTCTGTAGGTCTCATTTAGTGTCTGGTCATAGTGTTTCATAGGTGTCTTTAAGGTTCAGTGTTTAAACACTCAGTTGCTAACCAGAACGTGGGCAGTTAGAACCCACAAGCTGCTCCACATGAAAAACATGGAAAAGTTTGCTTCTAGCACAGATTATACCTTGGGAAGAGCAGGAGGGCAGTTCTATCCTGTCCTATGGGTTTGCTATGATGGAATGTGTTTTATCATTTTTTGAATACAACTATTTTATGCCTTTGTTAGGCTAACTCTTTTTGTTGTTGTTGTTAGGCTAATTCTTAATGTAAATCTGTTGTTTGCTCAAGCTTGTTTTTTTGGAGTAGCCTTTGTTAATGTCGAAGAACCCAACAGAATTTTTTTTTTTACTGAATACCAGTGTTTATTTATGTATAACAAAGATCACAAAGTTTAATCACATACAACATTAAAAAGGATATAAATGAATTGTTATTATGTGCCATTGAATCTGATCCAACGCATAGCAGTCCTATGCACAACAGAGGGAAACACTGCCTGGTCCTCACAATTGTTGTTTGAGCCCATCATTGCAGTCACTGTGTCAGTCCATATCCTGGATAACTATCCTTTTTATTCACTGCCCTTTTGCTTTACTGATGCCCCTTTCTACTGACTGCCCTAATAACATATCCAAAGTACATGAGATTAAGTCTTGCCATTCTCGCTTCAAAGGAGCATTCTGCCTGTACTTCTTCCAAGACAGGATCATTTAGTCTTGTGGTAGTCCATGATATACTTTCTGTATTCTTCGCCATCACTAAGTATTCTTTGGATTTGCTTATTCAGTGTCCAACTTTCACTTGCATTTCAGACTATTGACACAATCATGGCTTGGATCTAGGTGTACCATAGTCCTCAAAGTGACGTGCTTGGGCTCTTCACATGCAATGCCTCATTTTATTTCTTGACTCCTGCTCCCATGAACACTGATTATGGATCTAAGCAAAATGAAATCATTCATAATTTAAATCTTTTCTTTGCTTATCATGGTCTTATCTATTTTTCCAGTTGTGGGTGTCTTTTCATTTTTTTATTCATTTTATTAGGGGCTCATGCAACTCTTATCAAAATCTATACATACATAAATTGTGTAAAGCACATTTGTACATTCATTACCCTCATCATTCTCAAAACATTTCCTCTCCACTTAAGTCCCCGGCATTAAGCCCTCATTTTTCCCCTTCCTCCC
>NW_022103937.1:1609697-1620464 GCF_000313985.2 Echinops telfairi
GGTCCCGTTTTCTTCTCCAGATTGTTCATCTAGCCTATCTTACTTAGACAGACCTGCGGAGATAATAACATGCACAATACAAGACAGAGCAAAACCAAGCAACAATGTACAACAAAACAGCAACAACAACAAACCACTGACAAAGAACAAATTAAAACACAAGAAAGAAAAGCTTGTAGTTAGTTCAAGGATCGTTGGCCTTTAGGAGTGTTTTCGAGTCCAGTCCCAACAGAATTTTTTGTATTGATCTTTTTATCCTGTAAATGTTGCTAAATTCTTGTATTACTTTCAGCAGCTTTCTCATGTTTTTAGAGTCTCTGTGGATAGAATCATGCTATCTGCAAATAGAGGTAGTTTTACTTCTTTTCTGATTTGTATGCCTTTTCTGTCTCTTTTTTGTCTGATTTATCTGGTTTGCATTTCCAGTACAAGGCTGCAGAGAGTGGGCAGTTTCGTCTTGTTTCTATTTTCAAAGGGAATGCTCTCACCCTTTCTCTGTTGAATGTAATCTTGATTGTGGTTTTTCATATATGTTCCTAATTGTGTTGAAAACTTTCCATTCTTTTCTTATTTTGCTGAAAGATTTTTAATCAGAAAAGAGTGTTGAATATTACTGAATGACTTTGCTCTATCAGTTGCTGTGATCGTATGGTATTTTGCTTATTTTATGTAGATTACATTGATTGATTATTTTTTAATGTTGAGCTATCCTTGTGTGAATTACAATCCATCATGGCATATGATTTTTTTTGATAAGTTGCTGAAACCCATTGGCTAATATTTTGTTGGAAATTATTGTTTCTATGTTCATAAATGATATTGTTCTGTAATTTACTTTAAATAATGTCATTGTATGGTTGATTTAAGTTATCAATGTTATGCTGACTTGTTAGAAATAATTCAGTGGTGTTCCTTCGTCTTTGTTGTCTTTGAAGAGGTTAAGTAAGATTAGTGTCAATTCTTATCTGAATGTTATTTCCATTCTTGGCAGTTTTTTTTAAAGACATGGCCAATTCCTATTCATTTATTCTTAGTCTGTTTGTATCCTTGTGTCTAAGGTATGTGTACTGTTCACAGGAAAACTATTGATTATGTTTTCTACTTTTTAAAAATCCACCTGGCATTCTCCTTCTTCTTTATGAGGCATTTGGACGATAAAATAAAGTGACTGAAAATAAAGTGTCTACCTCATTCACTTATTTACTTTCCGCTTTTTATTTTTTGAGTGTTTCAAACCTATGTTGGTTTCATTCTGATTTTTCTGGTTTTGTTTGTATTTGGCTGATTTCTTGTGATCAGCCTTTTCTTTCTTCCTTCTTTTGTTCAGAATGTTTTTTGATGATGATTTCTTAGTAGTTACCACATATACAGCATTGCAAAACTTCTACCTGCAGTAATGTTTATTATGTGAAGAGCAATCAATATACAAATTTAATATAAAAAAAATTTCCCCCAGTTCTGTTGGTGTTTCCATTAACATCAGTACACAGCCTACATTCACAAAAGCATACTTTATGTATATTTCTTACAAACTTGATGTCATATTGTTTAAATACTGTGTTAGTGTGCTAGTTCGGGTGGACTAGAGAAAAAAATTCATAGACAATCATGTGCATAAGAAAGAGCACACTCACTCACTCTCTCACTCACTCATTGACTCACACACTCACTGCCTCACTCGCTCACTGATTTACTCACTCACTGTTTCACCCTCTCACTGTCTCAGTCACTCACTGTCTCACTCACTCATTGTCTCACTCACTTACTGTCTCACTCACTCATTGTCTCACTCACTCATTGTCTCACTCACTCACTGTCTCACACTCTCACTGTCTCACTCACTCACTGCCTCACTCACTGACTCACTCTGTCACTGTCTCACTCACTGACTTACTGATTCACACTCTCACTTTCTCACTCACTGACTCACTGTCTCACTGACTCACTGTCTCACTGCCTCACTGCCTCACTCACTCACTCACTCACTGACTCACACTCTCACTTTCTCATTCACTCACTGACTCACTGTCTCACTCACTCACTGTCTCACTGCCTCACTGCCTCACTCACTGTCTCACTCTCACTCACAGGCACACTCACTCACTCACTGTCTCACTCACTGACTGTTTCACTCACTCATTGACTCACACACTCACTGCCTCACTTGCAAAGAAAAAAATAAATAAATAAAGGAGCAATTGTATATTGAGAAAACATCCCAGCCTAGTCCAGATCAAGTCCATAAGTCCAATATTAGCCCATACGTCCAGTCTATAAATTCCTCTTCAGACTCAAGCAACACCTGCAATTACACCAAATGCAGGAAGATCACAGGCCAGTCGGTAAAAAAGTCTTGTATATCTAGTGGTAGTGCAAGGCTTTGGCTCCATCAGCATGGCTCCATGTGACTTACCAACAGGAGTCTCTCATAGGAAGACAAAGCAGAGAGTATGTCTGGCCTCCAGTGATCCATTTATCTCCATTCTGCCTCCAAATGAGGTCATCAAGCTGTGACCTGATTGAAAAGCTAGTCAATCCTTCAAGTTGACAGATTATGTAACTGCCACAAATATTTTATGTATTAGTTCATCCCCTGACAATATCATATATTTAGCTTTATGACCAGCTGTTTTGTTGCCTTTTTGGAAATCTCTTTCATGCTCATTTATTTCTTATATATGTAATGTTCATGCCTTTCCATTTGGTGTACTTCTGTGAGTAATGCAAAACTGGTTTAGTAATGGCAAATTCCAAGAGCATCTGATTGCTTGTGAATGCTGGTATCTTCCTTTTATGAATAGCATCTTTGCATGGTAAAGAATTTTTGGTTGGCAATTGTTACTGTTTAGCACATCTATGCCACTGCATTACATTATGAGCTCTACAGTTTCTGGGGAGGAATACACACTAATTCTTATGAAAGATTCTTGAACTATTATATTGTGATTTTTCTCTCACTGATTTCAGAATTCTTCCCTTGCCTTTTATTTTGAACATTTTTTAGTATGTGGTATGCAGGTTACCTTTTTGAATATCTTCTGCTTGGACTTCATGTACTTCTCGTATTTGCAGGCTTGCTTCACTCCTCACGTCTGGGATGTTCTCTTGAAAAATTGTTCCTGTACCTTTTTCCTTGTTAGGGTTTACTGAGGTTCCAGTCATTCTAATGTGAGATTTCTTAATTGAATTCCACATTTCCTTTTAGATTTGTTTTCTTGGTTCTTTTCCCTTGAGATTTGAGAAATTAAGTTATTTTGTCTTCTAGTTAATTTATTCAGTCTAATATTTGGATTTATTGTTTAGTGTTTCTCTTACTTTTTCTAATTTAGTTGTTTTGTTTTTACTGTTAGTTGCTTTCTTCGATTTTAATAGTTCTCTCTGATGTGTGTTTGTATGAGTGTCTTCTTAGCTTCATTGTTGAGGCTTGTCATTTTCTGTCTCTACTTTTCTCCTGATCTCCATTAGCTTGTTTTCTATGTGTATTTTGCTTCCCTTTAAACATATTTGATATCATCACCAGGAAGTGCCTTTTGTAGGAGAAATTTCTTCTTTATGTTTTGCTTCTGATTTTTCTCTTTTATTTGTAGTTTAAATTTTGAATTGTATTTTATTTTTTTGGTGGTGGAGGTGGTGGTGGGGGTGGTGGGGTAGAGGGGTGGTGGTATGGATTGGGTTAATTTAGGAAAAGTGGGCAAATCTTGTGCTCCCAATTGAAAGGCCAGACCCATACCCCCATGCACCATATTGTTGCCCAGCTGTACAAAGTCTCATAGCCCTGGGAAGTCTACAGGGAGGCCCACTTGCACACAAGGGGTTGCTCTGGGTTCAAATGAGTCCTAATCACTTGGTGGCAGTGACTTGAGTTGATGGGTCAGAATCCAACTCAGTAGTTGGGGATGTGGTTTCTTGACCTATGAACCACTAGAAGGCAATCTTATCTTTAGGTTTCCCTCATTACTTATTTAGGCGTTTTAGAGGCTTTATCTCTGAGATTCCATATGTGTGTGGAAGATGAGTTTAGCCGGTCACATCACAGGTGCTGATACAAGTGGCAGGGCTCAAGTTTCTTGTGGTGAAGACGGAAGACTCTCTGTATTGTTTCTCCATGGGTGCCCTATGCAGGCTTTCCCACAGTGTCCTGAACCTGGTCTTGTCTCTCTGCCTTTCCCATCAGTCTGAAGGAAGTTCCTTGTCCTGCTGCTCTGGCAGCCCCTACAGTTATAGTGTCTGTCTGATGCACACTTGTCTTGCAACGCCATGTGTGATCTCCCTTTACCAGCTCCCCAGGCTGGCTCCCTTCTGGTGTCCCTTGTTTGGGTGTTATCTAGTCCTGTCCTAAAGTGGCTGAAATGAAAGAGCACTCCTGATGTTAATGGGGAGGATCTCCTAAATTCTAAATCATTTCTGCTTCTCTTCTTATTTCTGAACTCATATCAATACTCCAACATCTCAGTTCTTGGCTAGAGTTTTGAAGCCTCAGTCTGTGCTTGTTGTTGTGAGTGCTGCACAGGAAATGGGAAGTTCCACTCATTTAGCCATGTGGATCTATGTCCACAGTTTGTTATCTTCATGGGAATAGATCACGTGATCTTTTTAGGCATGTGATCTCTGATGGGTTTGAATCTCTGATTGTTCAGTTACCAGGTGACTGTTTACCCATTGTACCATCTGAGCTCCTGGCATTAATCATGCAAATTGGGAATTGAAAAGTAAAGCCACAGTGCCTTAAATTAAATAGATCAATAATCAGAAAGTTCAAATTAAAGAGAATTCTATAAAGTACCTGACCAATACTCTTAGGACTGAACTTACCAAATATTTATTGGTGCAGCAACTGGGATGTTCTTAAATATGCTGTTGAAAATACAAATAGTAAAACCATTTTGGGAAACTATTAAACAATATTTTACAAATTTAAGCATACGTATAATATGATTCATATATTCCACTCTAGAGAAATTAAATCTTATGTCTCTACAAAACTTTTATATGAATGTTCCTATTAGCTGACTTACCCAAGTCTGATATCCATAGATCAGGGGTTTGAGATAGAAAGGGGACAGAGGAGGACAACAGGAGAGAATTGCAAAAGGCTATGATGAAAAGGTTGCAGGTGATTAGGTGCCATTATATTTATCTTAGTGAAAGTTTTAGGAATAGATTCAACATTAAAATGTTCACTTTTATATTGAATTTTGATTTAATGAAAATAGATATTTGTCATCTGCAGATTACACATATTCATAGTTAATTTTACTTTTGCCCTATCTATGAATGATTTATTTGATAGTGGATTTAGTATGATAGATTTTCTCTAGTATTGTGATTTCTTTTGGTATTCTCCTTCAGTTCGTATCTCCTGTGCAGAATAATTTTCTCATTTCTTTCACCTTATTTGTCTCTCTTTAGATTGACATATATTACTTGTACTCACTCTTTTCCTTGCTAGATTTGCACACACACACACACACACACACACACAAACACACTCACCAACTTTTAGGAAAGTGAAATATGGTTAAATTAGCATTAAATAATACCTTTCAAAGGATCATAAAACACATAAGCATGATAAATAATGGGAATGTTTAAGGTAGTGACTGAAGTGTAGAGAGAGATTTTGTGTACATAAACTATGGCTCTAAGCTATTATTTCCCAGACTCCTCCAGTTGCTCACCAGTGAGACAAAAACCCAACCCATACTCAGTGCCATCAAGATGATTCTGACCAGTGAGATACTCCACAAATTTCCATACAGTAGTTGCCCTCTTTCTAGCCTATGAATGACTCTGCTTCATCTTGTTCGAGACGAAACACATCATCATTTATTTCTAGTACAGGGACATTTTCCTGAGCAATGTAGTTCAGTAGTCAGTAAACTAAGACCCATTGCCAATTTCACTGCTGTTTTGTAAAAGTAACTTTTGATTGGAAAACAGCAACACTACCTCCACACCTTTATATTTCGACTTGCTGTCTATGACTGCCTTCCTATCGCAGCCGCAGAGGTGAACAGTTGCAGCAGAGTTAACTGCAAGTCTGATCTATACACTACTGAAGCGTTACAGCAATTATTGTTTAACCTCAATAGTTGGTACAGGGGTTAAACAGTGCTGCTAACCTAAAGGGCAGTGTTTGTTAAAGGTCACTGTTTTGAACCTGCCTGGGGCTCTGTGGGAAAAATGGTACCAGCCTGCTTCTGTAAAGACCCACAGCCTTGGTAATCCTGTGCGGGCAGTCCTACACTGTCCCATAACACTGCTGTGAGTCAGCATATACCACGACAGAAGTTCAAAACCACCAGCCTCTCTGAGGAAGAAAGACTGGCTTTCCACTCCCATGAACATTTACAGTCTTGGAAACCCTGGGGGTGGTGGTGTGTGTCTCTGTGTATTAGAAATGTAACTCACAGGCTCATGTGCTTCTTCTCTGTGGACTTTGTTGTTTCTGAGCTAGATGGCTGCTTGTTTGCCTACAAGCCTTTAAGACCCCAGACGCTATATGAGCCTGTGCGAACACGACGTGCTGAAGGGAACAGGCAGCAGACACCAATAACAAAAACCATCATTGTGTGACCACCTTCCACGCATAAACGCTGAAGATGAATGTGTGCATAAGTAAGGGTGGTGAAGAAGGTTGATGGTGCCTGGCTATCGAGACCTATAGCGTCTGGGGACTTAAAGGCTTGAAAGTAAACAAGCGGCCATCTAGCCCAGAAGCAACAAAGCCCACATGGAAGCAGCACACCAACATGTGTGATCATGAAGGGCCAAAGGGACCAGGCTTCAAACACCAAAGGCGGCGAGAAAAGTCATATCCTTGTCAATGAGGGTGGCGTGCGATGGAGACCCAATGCCCATCTCTAGACAACTGGACATACCTTGCAGAGGGGGAGTGGGGAGATGAGTCACTTAGGGTACAGTATAACAATAATGAAACTCACAACCTTCCTCTAGTTCTTGAACGCTTCCTCCCCCCAACTACCAGGACCCCAGTTTCGCCTTGTGGACCTGGTTAGACCAGATGATGCACAGCGGTGCGGATGGGAGTTGGAAGCGCAGGGAATCTAGGACGGAGGAGCCTCTCGGGACCGGGGTCGACGGTGGCGATACCAGGAGGGAAGGGGGAGGTAGTAAGGGGGAATGGATCACAGGGAGCCGCGTATGGCCTCCTCTCTGGGGGATGGGCAGCAGCGGGGTGGGTGAGGGGAGGCGCCGGACAGTGTAATGTAAGATACAAAAATAATTTATAAATTATTAAGGGTGCATGGGGGAAAGGGGAGGAGGAAGGGAAGGGTGGGGGGGAAGGAAAATGAGCGGATTCCGGGAACCCAAGAGGCAAGAGAATTTTGGGAATGATGAGGGCAACAAATGTAGAGATGTGCTTTACACAATTGATCTATGTATTGTGATGAATTGTATGAGCCCCAATAAATTGATTAATTAAAAAATTTAAAAAAAAAGAAAAAAAAAAGAAATGTAACTCTAATCTTTGTTCTAATCTTATGTATTATCATTACATACGATTGTTATTCTAAATTTAACAGGGAGATACCTTGAGCACAGTGATATTCATTTGTCCTAAGTCATGGAACTAAAAAGCAGGGCTTGGATTTGAAGAAAATTCTTACTTGTTAACACGTGCAGCTGTCAGTCTAGCTGAATAAGTAAGGGAGATACAGAATTGTTTTCAAAATCCAGCACATTGAATACAGCCAACTAATTGAAGGGGGGAGGGAATTATTTAAATTTTAAGCAAGCCGGTTTAATTAATTATTTAATTATTTTTAGTTTAGTTGTTTGAATTTCTTCAGGAGTACACATTACAGAATAATTGTGTGACTTGCCTACTTAACTATATTTTATTTAGTTATCATCAGTATATTACTTTCTTTGAATTAGGCCTATTTCTCAGAGTAGTGATTTTATAATGGAATAGTTGAGTGTATGACTTTGGCTCCTTTTTTGCTACCTTTCTATTTTACTTTAACATTAAAAAAAATTCAGTATCATATCCATGCAACTATTCCACCAATAAATCAGAATTATTTCCAAAATTTCTGTTTCATAACTTTGACTTGTTCTAAACCTATTTTATATTTTCTGCATTACAGTATTTCAATAGAGAGATCAGTAAGCATGTATTTCAGTAATTATGTTTGCAACTAAAACATGTGAAACAAAGAAGGCTCAAGAGCTTTTCACAGCTTGCTTATTTTTTTGAAACTAGTTCAGTGTAGATGTTTGATGCATATATATTAGAGCAAAAAAGCATAAAACTTAGGAACATAAAATTTGGTAACTGTATCTCCTTATGAAGAATATGCTTGTAATCACAACTTAGCAAGAATTAATAATTAAGAGTGTCATATTTATACTTATCCTACAACTTAATTTTTGGACTCAAGCCCTAATACTCTTACTTTGGGGGCCATTGTGTACATTTCTTTTAATATGGGTAAGCATGAGTTATGTTCATCATAAGATGCTAAAGTATTTCCTATTTATTGCATCAGAATGCTACATAAATTACAAAACGTACACATTTCATTTTTACCAGGTGCTTGTGTACAATCTGAGGATTTAGATAATGCTTTTTAGAGACAGTTGTGCCCTAAAAGAGATTATAGACTAGAAAGGAGTAGCAAACATACAAATGATTGCAATAAAAATGCAGAGAAGGTAAGTTTTACGTGGCACTTTATAAACATGTGGTAAGTTAAAGAACATTGTTGCTAAGCTGTTACTAGCACTGAAATAACAGTTCATGACACTGACCAAAGTTTTACAAAGCAATAAATATTTCCCCCCAAATAGTACTATTGGTTTGAAAGGCTATACTAGTATTACTAGTTCTTGTTGGGAAAGCTTCTCAAAGAGGTATGATTTGAATTTTTCATAGATAAGACCAAAAACCCAAACTTGCTGACATCCAGTTCACTTTGAATCATAAGATCCCTATAGAACAGACTATAACCTTAGAGTTTCTAGAACTATAAATCTTTATGGGAGCAGGATAATTTCATCTTTCTCCTGCATTTGAGTAGTTATGGAGTATTAAATTTTAATTAATACAAAATAAATTAAAAACTCACTGCCATCTAGTTAATTCTGCATCATAACGACTCTACATAGGGTTTCTGAGACTGTAAATCATGATAGGAACAGACAGCCTCATCTTTCTTCCCAGGAGTGTCTGATTGGTGTGAGCAGATCTTGCAATCAGTAGCAAAGACCAAGCCAATAGCACCAATATGCCCCATAAATATTTCTCAATTATTTTCAAAGACCATTCTTATATTTAGTCTGATACACAACAACTTGCAATAAGAAGTAGGTTATAAAATAATTTGAGTCTTAGAAAGGTCAAATGGCTTGTGTCCAAAACTGACAAGTAGTGGAGGCCAAGTCTTCTAAATCTGAATCTTAAAAGTTTTCTATTAAACAGCCTTAGAAGAAGCCGGTGGAGAACATTAGGCTGGTGTCATTCTGGCTTGAAGTAATGTAAACAAACAAACAAATAAACAAAACCCACCACAAAACTTTGAAATTAGCGTGGGCGGTAGGGAAAAAGAAGATTCTCAAACTCTTTAAATATCTGAAGCAATTTGAGTTGATAGGTGACAGGATCAGAGATGGAAGAGATTTCGAGTACAACAAAGCAATAATCCAGTTTAGATATGAATCTATTTCAATTTAGGATATTTAGTAATGGTGTTTGGATTTGAAATCCATTTTCGAGGTAGTGCCAACTGCATACTGATGAACGGAATATGAGTATTGAGAGAAGGAGGACTCAAGAATGACTCTAAAGCTTGAAACTTGACCAACTGAAAGAATAAAATTATGATTTAATGAGATGAGTAGCATTGCTAACTGAATAAGTGAGAAATTGAGTTGTAGACTTATTGAGTTGAGACATCAATGAAACATCTCAATGGTATGGTCAAATAAGCAGTGATATATGTGAATCTGGAATTTAAAAGAGAGCCCCAGTTGAAAATATGAATTTAGAGTTCATGAGAATGTACATAGTATTTACATCTGTGAGATTGGATGAGATCGTTAGAGTGATGATTGATGATCAAGATGATAAGAGATCTAAGCTCTCAGCCCAAGGGAACTTCAGTGTCATTCATTCTTAAAGATGCAGTGAAGCTTGACATGAATATAATTGTTTTAGAATGAGTGGAAACCAGTGTACTGAATGTGAAAAGCTGTAGAGGAAAATTTTGTTGTTGTTAGGTGCCATTTAGGTGGTTCCAACTCATTGCTACCCTATATACATTGATGACAAACTGTCCAATCCAGTGCTATCTGCAAACACGTTGCAGTTGAATTCATTGTTGCAGCCACTGTGTCAATCTATCTTGTTAAGGATCTTCCTCATTTTGCTAAGTACCTACTTTACCAAAAATGATTTCTGACAGTATAAGATATGACAAAATAATAATTTATAAATTATCAAGAGTTCCTGAGGGAGGGGGGAGCAAGAAAGGAGGTGGGGCAGGAATGAGGGCTTGATGCCAGGGGCTTAAAGGGGGAGCAAATGTTTTGAGAATGATAAGGGCAATGTACAAATGTGCTTTGCACAACTGATGTATGTGTGAATTGTGATGAGTTTTATGTGTCCCTAATAAAATTGTTTTTTAAAAAATGATGTCCTTTTAGAGGGACTGGTGTCTTCTCATAAACATATTCAAATTATGTGAGATTAAGTCTCATCATCCTTGCTTGTAAGGAGCATTCAGATTGTATTTCCTTTTT
>NW_022103937.1:1620635-1627500 GCF_000313985.2 Echinops telfairi
TATTTTGTCATATCTTGCCCTGTCCGACGTCTCCCTTCACCCACTTTTCAGTTGTCCGTCCCCCAGGGAGGAGGTCACATATAGTTTCCTGTAATCGGTTCCCTCTTTCTAACCCACTCTCCCTCTACACTCCCAGTATCGCCACTCACACCACTGGTCCTGAAGGGATCATCTGCCCTGGATTCCCTGTAATTCCAGTTCCTATCTGTATGGTCTAGCCAGACTTGCAAGGTAGAATTCGTATCATGATAGTGGGGGCGGGGAGGAGGCGTTTAGGAACTAGAGGAAAGTTGTATTTTTCATCATTGCTACATAGCACCCTGACTGGCTCATCTCCTCCCCGAGACCCCTCTGCAAGGGGATCTCCAGTGGCCTACTAATGGTCAGGTTGTATTTTCAAGACAGTGTTTCTTCTGGTGGTCCATTGTACATCCAATATTCATTACCAACACCATAATTTAGCTGTTTCCATTTTTCTGCAGTCTTCCTTTTAATTTTCCAGCTCTCACATGTATCAGAGGTGATGAAAATACCATTTCTTGGATCAGACAGACCTCAGTCATCCAAAGGGACACCCTTGTTTTCTAACATGTTAAAGCAGCCTTGTTCAGCAGACTTACCCATAGCACCCTGACACCTCAGTTGTCAAATGACTCCACGCTCTAGCTTTCCAGCCCTCCAACAGCAAAGTTAGGGGTAAAAAAAAATCTACTTAGCGTTCTTAACTTTGCTCGATAGTGGAACCAAAAATTCGACTTGAGGAACGATGCACAGTGAAGAGGGAGTTATTGTTGATGACGCTTCACTCTAAGTTCCGCTCTTATTCAGACAACAAATAGTGCTGTGTTGGTATCTTAAAACCTTCATCACTGTGATGCTTTTTTTGTACTTTATTTGCATAAAATATCATAGCCATGGCTTCAAAGAAAGAACGGTAGTGGTACCACCACTAAAGCTAAAAGGAAAACTGAGAACCATGATAGAGTTAAAGAAAGAAGTCATTGCAGAATTTCAATCCTGTCACCACTTGTCTGATTAGGCAGCAGTGGCTAAGTCAACACTATCTTTTTTTTTTTTTTTAATGTGCTTAAAGCTGCTAATGTAGTGAAAGGTGTGACATCGTTAACCAGGAAACAAACCAACCAGAGCATCAAAGAACTTGAAAAGTTACTGTTAATTTGGAAAAATCATAAACAACTCAATGGCAATAGTGTGTCCAAGACAGTGATAAGCAAGAAGGCTGAAAGTCTCCATAGAGATATAAAGTCCAGGAAAGATGGATTTTTAAGAGCAATTTTTGAGCTGCAGAACCAATTATTTGATTTTCCATGATTTCTAATGAGAAAAATATGGTCAGTCCTCACCCTTCAGTGTTCAAACACAAATTTGGAACGAACTGGGTTCAATAACATAGGTATCACTGTAGTCTCTACTTTGATTTCTAGACTACTGCCCCCATGAGATCTAATTGTGGACCTACATAAAAGGAATTCTCTGACAATGTCAATCTTTGTTGCGGCAATTCTGGTTTTATGTTGAGTTGTAATCCTTAACTGAAGTCTGTAGTCTTTGGTTTGCATCAGCAAGCAAAATTGTATCATCTGCATATTAATTTTTAGTAAGACTTTTTCCATCCTCATGGTAAATTCTTCATGTAACCCAATTTCTTAGAATCACTCAACCTACAGATGGAATAAGTATTGTGGAATTATACCACCCTGATACACACTTTCCCGATTTCAGACTACACAGTGTTCCCTTGTGCTGTTAGAACTCTGTTTCTTGGTTTGTGTACATGTTTCACATAAACACAATGATGAACTCTGGAATTCCCATTCGTTGCAATGTTATCCATTTGTTATAATACACATATTCAAATGCCTTTGCATAGTGAAAAAAACAAAAATAAACATCTTTTTAGTAGTCTCTGCTTTCAGAAAAAAATCCACCTGATGTCAATAATGATACTCATTCCAAGTCCTCTTCTGATCAAGCTTCAATTTCTGGCAGTTCCCTCTCAATGTACTCCTGCAATCAATTAAGTATCTTCAATGAAATTTTATTTGGATGTGATAGTCATGATATTGTTTAGTAATTTTCTCATTCTGTTGGGTCTCCTTTTTCTAGAATGGGTATAACTATGAATTCCTTTCAGTTAGTGGACCTGGTTACTTGCACATTTCTTGGCAAAGAAATAGTGAAATATTTTCATTGATACTTGATTAAGTTTAGTAGCTTTATTTTTCACTAATGCCTTCAGTGCAGTTTGGCCTTCTTTCAGTACAAACAATTCTTAATCATATGATACCTCTTGAAATGGTTTAACCTTGACACATTCTTTTTGGTACAGTGACTCTTCCATCTTTCTTTGATCATCCTGCATGGTTCAATATTTTCCCCATAGAAGCCTTCAGTGTTACAACTTGAGATCAAATTCTTTGTCACTTCTCGCAGTAACCTAATTTTTCCTACACTATGCTACGGGCCTTAGTTGTATAAGAAGAGCCCATAATAAAACACTATGATGAGTATTCCATTTTTCATGACTAGATTCGGCAATGTCTATTCTGTTCTCACAGGAACAGCATGAAAAGCAAATCATGAGGCATCGCTATCCTGATTTTTCTTTCTTTTTAAAAATTTTTTTCCTTTTTTTTCTTTTTCCCCCCTGATTTTTCATATTAGTCCAAAGAAGCTATGAGAGTTACTAATTTTACAGGTATTGGTAGCACAGTGTATTTATTTTTTGGTTGTTGTTCATTTGTTTGTTTTCCAGGTACTGCTCCCAGTTCCTGCTGTGAAACATATTCCTAAATTTTAGAATATTATCTTTTACACACTGGAAACAACTAGAGATCAGAACAAAAGGATAGAGAACAAGATAGCAAGAGCAGTCATAGAGGACCATTTAGGAAGCAAACAATGGCAGAATCTGCAAGAGCACAAAGAATCATGGTGTGTTGAAGACAACACTAGATTGGCAATGAGGGCATTTAGATTCCAGTCCTGAGAGTTCAACCTTCTGCAATCCTGGAAACCAAGTTCTCCAGCTGTAGTCTGTTGCTGAGGGCATAACTTTCATATGGGAAATGATTTCTAAGCACTTTTAAAAGGTCTGCAAGGAAACACAGTTGAAGGAGTTACTTCTGGGAAGCAAGGGAAATCCGGAGGGATGAAAATGGGAGACTTTTTTCCTCTCTTCTGTATTACTTGATTTATAATGAATACATAATGCTTTCTTAAAACCCAGACCAAAACTAAACAAGAAACCCATTTCTGTTAAGTTGCTTCAGACTCATAATTACCCTCTTGGACAGAGCAGAGCTACTTCACGGGTTCTGCAGCCTCTATAATCTTTAAAAAAAAAATCATTTTATTGGGGCTCATACAATTCATCACAATGCATAGATCAATTGTGTAAAGCACACCTATACATCTGTTGCCCTCATCATTCCCAAAATTCGCTTTCCTCTTGGGTTCCCAGACTCAGCTCATCTTCCTTTTTTCCCCCGCCCCCTCCCTTCCTACTCCCCCCTCCCCTATGAACCCTTAATAATTTATAAATTATTATTATATCTTATATTACACTGCCCGCCGTCTCCCTTCACCCACCCCTCTGCTGCCCGTCCCCCAAAGAGGAGCCTATATGCATATCCCTGTGATCAATTCCCCCCTTCTACCTCCCCCCTTCCTTCCTGGTATTGCCACTGTTACCCCTGGTCCTGAGGGGCTCACCTGTCTAGATACCCTGCGTTTCCAATTCCCATCTGTACCGCTGTGCACCCTCTGGTCTAACCAGGTCTGCAAGGCAGAATTGGGGTCATGGTAGTTGGGGGGAGGAAGCGTTTAAGAAGTAGAGGAAGGTTGTGGGTTTCATTATTGCTATACTGAACCCTAAGTGACCCATCTCTTCCACACTACCCCCCTGCAAGGTATGTCCAGTTGTCTAGAGATGGGCATTGGGTCTCCATCATGCGCCACCCTCAGTGACGAGGATATGATTCTCCCTCCACCTTTGGTGTTTGAAGCCTGGTCCCTTCGGCCCTTCATGATCACACATGTTGGTGTGCTGCTTCCATGTGGGCTTTGTTGTTTCTGGGCTAGATGGCCACTTGTTTACTTTCAAGCCTTTAAGTCCCCAGACGCTATAGGTCTTGATAGCCGGGCACCATCAACCTTCTTCACACATTGGTCTTCAGCGTTTATGTGGGGAAGGTGGTCACACAATGATGGTTTTTGTTCTTTGGTGTCTGCTGCCTGATCCCTTCAACACCTCATGTTCACAGAGGCTCGTGTGCTTCTTCTCTGTGGGCTTTGTTGTTTCCAAGCTAGATGGCCACTTGTTTGCCTACAAGCCTTTAAGACCCCAGACACTATATCTTTTGATAGCCGGGCACCATCAGATTTCTTCACCACATTTCCTTATGCACACATCTTTAGCGATCATGTCGGGAAGGTAGGTATTATGGAAGCAGCGTGCCACATCTTTCTCTGCAGAGCAGCCGATATGTTCCAACCATTGACCACTGGGCTAGCAATCAAACAAGAATCAGTGTGCCATCAGAGCACACTTTTTTTTTTTTTAAAGTTTATTTAAGAAATAATGTTGTTAATATTTACTTTCTTTGAAAAAAAAAAACCCAAAATAAAACAAGCCATCACACCATAGGGACTCGTCTTGTTACTGTCTTTAAAAACAAAAGAAAACAAAACTTTTATAAAAAAATTAAAAAGTGATATCTAGACATCAGGAGAAATATGCGGTTCACACTCATCGAATGTCTAAATCTTAGTTTCTTCATCAAAATTATGAGATTTAATTAGAACCCTTAAAATCCTATTTCTGCAGATGCCCCTTTATTTAGTAGTTCTGAAAGAAACATACATCTAGAATTTGTGCTACTTTTAACTTTTAAAAAAACATTATTTTGAAGGGATGAGGTGGTATGAGTGGAAATGTACAAAATAAGAAAACCTATTTCTTGATATGGGAAAGTGCTGATTTATTTTTGTTTACATTCTAGAAAAACTAGAATCTCCTTTGATTCCTTGTACAGTACTTGCTTGTTGTGAATCCCAGCTCTGTTCTTGTGGATGAAGGTAACGACATCTCCTACCTATGGTAAACTTTGTATAGTTAACTCATATTCTTCAGCTATAAAGTAAGATGCTCAAATGTTAATATTTCTGGAATATTTAACAATTCGCTGATCTATGTGATAGCATTTTTTTTTTCCTGCAGAACCTAATTAAATTCAGGATATAAAGTTTTCAACGGCTGATTGCTAGGCACTTTTTCTGAAGCACATCTGAGTGGGTTACCCTTCAGTTAAAGCAGTGGTTCTCCACCCTCCTAATGCTATGACCCTTTAACACAGTTCCTCGTGTTGTGGTGACCACCCCCAACCATAAAATTATTTTCATTGCTACTTCATATCTGTAATTTTACTACTATTATGAATTGGGCGACCCCTGTAAAAGGGTTGTTCGATCCCCAAAGGGGTCACGACCCACAGGTTAAAAGCTGCTGAGTTAAAGGAACACTAGTGGAATGGTGGTTATGCACATTTGAGTCGCACATCACAAGGTCAACAGTTCCAGACCACCAGCTGCTCGGAGAGACAAAGATGAGGCTTTTTATTCCTGTGGAGTTACAGTTTCGGAAACCTACAGGGGTAGTTGTACCATGTCCTCCATGAGTTCTAGATGAGTCGATAGCAGTGAGTTGTTGCTTCTTTTTGAATCGATTGGTTCAGGAGCCTGGTGTTGCAGTAGTTAAGTGCTCAGCTGCTCCTGAAAAGGTCAGCAGTTGGAATTTACTAGTCACTACAATAGAAATACGTGTTGCTAGTCTGCTTTAAGAAAGGTTGAGCTTTGGAAACCCAGTGACATAATTTTGTTCTGTCTTGTAGTTTCACTAAGAGTTAGAATCAACTTGGAAGCAACAGGCTATCTTATGGTTAGCATTTAAAGGCTTGGCTCCATTTAATAGACCCACACAAGAACCTGCTGTGGAGGAGTGGTTGTGGACTCTTGGGACAGAGTACTCTGTAGGACAGAGTAGAACTGTCCCTATGAGTTTCCTAGACTGCCGTATATACTCGAGTATAAGCAAAGACACCTAATTTTAACCACAAGAAATGAGAAAATTTATTGACTTGAGTATAAGCCTAGGGTGGGAAATGCAGTAGCTACTGGTAAATTTCAAAATTAAAAATATGTACCAATAAAATTACATTAATTGAGGCATAAGTAGTTTAAATGTTTTTGAATATTTATTTCAAAGAAAACAGTAAACTAGCTCTGTAAGTGGACAAGAGAGTTAACAAAAACAATATGGTAAGAACAATATCTTTAAAAGTACAAAAGCCTTAGCTCAATCAGCAACCAAACTAAAAAAACAAGTTAAAATCCTTTGAAACTGGATTCCTCCTCATCATCTGTATGTCCAAATAGAACTTCAGCTTCAGCTGGTGCGAGGTTATCAGCACAGACATTGTCAGCATCACCAAGTTCACAGTCATCACCATCACTGCTGTCGTTCTCATACACAGCGCTGTCTTCACTGCCATCCATAGCACTACTGATGCCACATTTCTTGAAGGCATGTTGCACCGTGTCTTCTGGAATCTCTTCCCATGCACCACGAACCCACTTTGCTATCAATTCTATGTCAGGCTTCATCAGATTTCTAACGTTTGTCAGTCGGGCTTGACCACATGACATCCATTCAAGCCACACCTTTCGCACACAGTCTCTGAAAGGTTTTTTTTAAACACACATCTAGGGGCTGTAATACAGATGTTAGTCCACCTGGAATAATGGCCAAAGTAACTTGAGAAGACTTTGCCAATATTTTTAATGT
>NW_022103937.1:1629154-1636224 GCF_000313985.2 Echinops telfairi
AAAGGCTCATGAGGGAGGGGGAGTGTGGAGGGAGGGGAAAATGAGGAGCTGATATTAAGGGCTCAAGTAGAAAGCAAATATTTTGAAAATGATGACAGCAACAAATGTACAATGTGCTTGACACAATGGATGTATGTGTGTATTGTGATAAGAATTGTACAACTCCCAGTAAAATGATTAAAAAAAAGAGGTAAATTTACAGTAAAAATGGTGGTGTCCAGGCAACTACCAGTATACATATAAACAAGTAAAATCAATTGGCAATAGAATGCAACAAGACAGATAGACTTCACCAGGGAAAACAGATACCCCCAAAAGAATCGCACTCAAAAGACACCACGAGACCCAAAACATGTTGGGTCCCCAAGGGAGCTGATGGTAATTCAGGGTTTAGAGAGTTTGGTAGGATAATATTCCAGAACGTGATGACATGACTATGTTTGCATAGAGCAGCCTGTGTTAGGGTTCATACTGTACACGCTGTCGTTATTCCATGCACTGCCTTACTACATGTACACAAAGCAGCTTGAGGCCTAATACAGGCTGATAATATTCCAGAATGTGATGACATGACTGTTGGCATAGAGCAGCCAGTGTTAGGGCTCATGCTGCATGTGCTGCATTACCGCATACATAGTATTATCGCATATGTATGGGAAGTGCTAATGCAAACACATGCAGTACCACAGGGTGTACACAGCGCAGTGTGTATATTATGAGCCCTAACACAGGCTGCTCTATGCAAGCAAGCATAGTCAACACTGGGTCCTGATACAGGTTAATAAGAAAATAGCAGACTAAATACTGTAAATAAACGTACGGTATATCCAAAAGCAGAGATTATTGGTGCTTGTATTCAGCAATGCTTGGGCGGAGCAAGGGGGCGTCACCAAGCACGGGTAAGACTGTAAAGGCTACATCATTGGTCACGGCCTTGGAGAAGATTGGGGACGTGGGGGGAAAAAGAGCAGCCGCATCCGACATTCATCTGTCAAGGATGCGGTGCGCCCCAGGTACCAGCAAGCAGAAGTAGGCAGGTTCTTGCCCAGTACAGCACAAACACAGAGGCTGCTGGCGTGCAGGACAAAAGATGACCAGTGATATCAGTCATGGGACCACCCACTGAGGCTTCAGGGGCTCACAGATGAGCGGGAGAGACTGAAGACACCCGCACTGCACCGGAGAACAGGTAGGGGGACCCTCACTCAAGTATAAGCCTAGGGGGCCTTTTTCAGCAAAAAAAAATGTGCTTAAAAACTCGGCTTATACAAGAGTATACTGTATATGGTAACTCTTTAAGGAAGTAGAAAGCCCCGTCTTTTCTCCCAAGAAGCATCTGGTGATTTAGAACTGTGGACCTTGCGTTTAGCGCCCAATGCATAACCACTATGCCACCAGGGCTCCTACTTAATAGAGCAGGGACCCAGATATCTAGTTCACTATTTTCTAGTCCTAACATACCGCGTTTTTACATTTCCAGCTTGTGTCTCCCACTTCCATTTCTTTCTTGTCACACATGGAGGACTGCCAGATATGACCCATTCCTTTACTACTCCTACTTCTCATTCCAAAACTTGATGTAATTTTAACTTTTATGGTTTCTTTCTTAATACCTTTGACCCATGTGAACATCTCAGACTTGTCAGAGTATCAGAATCACCCAAAGAAACATTTTAATCAGAGTCTGAAGTACAGATGAGAGGTACAAAAGCATTGGGACTTGAAATTTATGTTGAAAAGAGTGTTTCATGCGTAGCTTGGTTGGGAACCTCTGCCCATGCAATGACTTGGTCTAGATCAGGTAAATGCTTGCGCTGATTTGATGATGTTGGTTTGTCGCCAGGTTAGAAAGTTAAGGAAATACAAATTATTCTGTCCTGGCATCTTGATGAGCAGATCTGTCACTGAGAGAAAATTATGAACAAGAATGCATTGTGAACTCCAGGAAAATGTTTCTGTTTATAGCTATAGTCATAATAGCAAATTACATTTGTAGCTGTTAGAGGTGTTTACTTTTCCATATAATGAAAACAAAACTGTTGCATTGAGTTCTTTTTCTCTTTTTTCTTTCATCAATATAAAACACACTTTAATTGGAGTTTACAAGAAAATATAGTTTTTTAAACATCACCATGCCACATGAACTGTGAAGTAGTTATATGTTTATTCCAAAAAATTTTGAAATAAGATATATTGACTTATTGTCCCATGGATACTTTCGTTATTTAAAAAGCAAGCCCAGAATGTTTTATGTTTTAATCCCTTTTAAAACAACAAAACAAGTGTGCTACGATGGAAAGTAAAGCTTTTAATATTAATTAGCAATAAATATTAAATGAATGTTAGCAAAAATTCCAAGGACTGGATCTACATATAACCCCCTCCCTGGGGGGTGGACAACAGAAAAGTGGGTGAAGGGAGACGTCGGACAGTGTAAGACATGACAAAGCAATAATAATTTATAAATTATCAAGGGTTCCTGAGGGAGGGGGGAGCAAGGAGGGAGGGGAAAATGAGGAGCTGATATCAAGAGCAAGGAGGGAGGGGAAAATGAGGAGCTGATATCAAGGGCTCAAGTAGAAAGCAAGTGTTTCGAGAATGATGATGGCAACAAATGTAGAAATGTACTTGACACAATGGATGTATGTATGGATTGTGATAAGAATTGTATGAGCCCCCAATAAAATGATTTTAAAAAAATTCCCAGGACCTTCTTAGGTCCTAGGAAGAACACAATTTTTGTCTTTATGTTGCTGTCTTTTGTATTTTCATTAGGAGAGTCTGCTGATAGTGATCGTATTTGACTCCTCATTACTACTTTTCTCACAAGAGTTGCTGTATGACAGTTTTTGAACTGTGGCTTAATTACAAGGAACTGCTTAAAGCAAATTAAATGATATATAACTTATTCCTATGAGAAATTCATTACAAAGCTGATACAGGGTTCCGCTCAGGTTTGTAACAGGGTTCCGCTCAGGTTTGTAACTGTCTTCAAATATGATTCCAAACCAGAATCCCATATTACTGAGTCTTTCTCTTTTCTATGTTCCCCTTAATTTGCAGTCTCGCAAAAATAACAGCAGTCTCATAGTAGCCATTTAAATTAATATGCTATGGAAAGCATAGATATTTCAGTTTGTAATTATTTAGAGCACATATTGGTAACACTCTAAAACTCTAAGAAGTCAATATAGTAAGTGTGGTAGTTACATAATCTTTCATCAACTTGAGACTATTAGAGCGAAGGGTGAAGTTTAGCCTGATAATCAGGTTTCAGCTTGATCACCTCATTTGGAGGTGCTACAGAGCTAAATAGCTTGCTGGAGAATGGACACACACTCACTCCCTGCGAGACATTCCTGTGGACAAGACACATGGAGCTATGTTAGAGCCTCAGAGCTGGAGGAGCCACGTGGAGACCCAAACCAGTGCTGCGATGCTTCCACCACCACTGGTTCCAGAAGACTTTCCACCCACTGGTCTGATCTTCCTACTTTTGGTGTCGTTAAATGTGTTTTGTGAATCTGAAGAGCACTTTATAGATTAGTTTCGGACATACAGGCTAATAATGGACTTTAGGAAAGTTAACTTGAAGGTGTGGCGTTCAAGCCAGTTAAACTGTACATGAAAGAGAAACTGAGTATTCTTTCAATTGAGACGCAGGCAGGAGTATACTAGGAGAAGAAACACAGATAATGGCATTGTCTTAGTCAAGAGCTGTGAAAGTTCTGATATTTTGCTAACAAGGAAGCAACAAGGCTAACTTGCTGCCGTGTTCCTTCTGGCTAACAAGGAAGTCTGGCACAGTCCTTCCTCTGAAACCTTGAAATCCCACAGCAAGCTGTGCTTCAATTGTCCTGACCAGTGCATGTGCACAAGGTTTAAACGATCAGAATTTGCATTCATTCAGTCTGCCCATTTAGATTTAGCTGTGTTTTACCATGGATGTATCTATGTAACTCATCTTTATAGTCACCCTCTCTTATTGCCAGCGAGTCAATTCCAACTCATGGAGACCCTATAAGACAGAGAACTACTAGAAAGCCTCCTCTTGCCCTGTGGAGCAGTTAGCAGCCCAGCATGTACCCCACTATGCCACCAGGGCTCCTTATTATTATTAAAGATTAATATTATTACTAAAACATAAGTAACAAGAAGTACAAAGATAAGAGGAATGGTTCATTAGAGATCATACCCCTTTCATAAAAATGTACAATATTATAAATGAATATTGGCATTTTTTAAGTTCTAGGAAACTTGTTAACTAATAATAGTATAAACTGAGAATTCCTTTTACTTTTATTTTATTTTTTTTTGAGAATTCCTTTTTCAAGAAGATGATCTGAGAGGACAAAGAGGAGGAAGAATAGGAAAAATAAAAACTATCAGAGAAAACAATACCACCTATCCAAAAAGAACCAAATAAATACTGAACACAGATTAGTCACTAATAAATTTGAGTCAAATCTTGTGTTTAGGATTAAATGATTGTGTTTAGGATAAAATGATTGTGTGATCTGATAAACTACACGTTTACATCTTTTTTTTTTACATTTCCTTAATTATCTGCCAGAAGATGGCTTTTAAAGTTAATTGTTATTACCAATTAGAAAGCTGAGGTTCACAGAGGCTGAGATATTTGCTTGATGTTACACATCCAAGAGGCTAGAACTAACCCATCTCATCTCCCTGTAGGGAATTTGTTTGCTCATTAAGAAAGAAAGAGAGAACGGGAAAAACAATTGACTTACCTCAACAAGAATTGTAAATGTACAGAAATTTCTCTTGTCATTGTAAATGCCCTCTCACCCTTATCCGTATTGTATTGAAAAATGGCCAGCCTAGATTAAGAAAAATCATGTTTGTGACTAGAGCTTGTCCCTAGGGTCTTGTTTTCAAGTCAATTCTGATTCTTAGTGTCCTTGTAGGACAGAGTAGAACTGCCCCATAGGGCTTCCCATATTGAGTGAATAAGATTTTTTCCCTCAGAATCCAGATAGCCTCATTATTCTATAGAGAAGTGGCTGGTGGGTTCAAACTGCTAAACTTTCAGTAACAAATGAGCGTGTAACCACTGCACAATGAGAACTTCTGGTACTGTTACAGGTATTAATTTACATTCAGAATAATTAAAATTTAAAAAGATGATTATCTGAGAAGCAAATACAGGCTGCCTAGAGGACAACAAACACAAACAATTAAATTATAATGTACTAGTGAAACCTTCAAGCACTGAGAAATTGGCCTTCTTTCATGTTCGGTAATAGGCAGAGAATGTCAGAATAATTTAACCACTTTCATGTGTCA
Organism: Echinops telfairi; assembly: GCF_000313985.2. Lineage (NCBI taxonomy): Eukaryota > Metazoa > Chordata > Mammalia > Afrosoricida > Tenrecidae > Echinops > Echinops telfairi. The sequence continues at coordinate 1,634,462 of NW_022103937.1, forward strand.
TCAGAACCACTGGCCATCGTGTGCTGGAACGAATCTCAGAGAACATCTGCTGGAATGGTTTGCCACTTGTCCTTTGAGCTCCAGCTCTTGGACTTTCTGAGACACGGGCTAAAAGGCCCCTTGAGGAATAAAGTCACGCCGTCTCTTAAATGTTGGCTTCTATTATATTGAAAACAATAATTTTTTTCTTCATATGAGTTTGAATTTATATATTTGTCAAAACTCAGTGAATGAACCCTTACATTTTGTGGCATTTAAAACTTATTTAAAATTGTAAAGAAATAATGGAAACCAGTTAATCATACACAGCATGTTGGAACATGTAAGGGAGAGAATACTGATATCAGCAATTTACTTTCAAAGTTCTAAAAATAAGGTGGGTGATGTAAAGAAGATGGACACGTAGTGAAGCAAGAATAGTACCATGTTAAAATTAGAATAAAGGTAGGGATATCCAGGTGCTCATTGTTTATTTTATTTTTTTTCAATCTTGCTGCATGTGCATAAACTGCCAATAAGTTTCATCCTTCTCAGTTTTGTAAATAAAGAAAGTGAGACACAGGTGAGGTTAGATTAATCATTGGCAGAGAAAGAATTAGCGCCCCAAAACAATCTTCAAAGAATTACACTGCTTATTTTTACATTCAAATTAAGCATTTTATCCAAGAGTTATTTATAGAATATAAAAAACTTCAATATATTAAAAAAATAAAAATAAACTCTTCAGTAATATTAAAGATGAAAAGTAGCTATTCAGTAGGATTACTGACACATGTAAGTTTATGAGGATATATTTTTTAAAGTACGGTATTTAGTTTATTTTTAAGGGCAGTGATGCACTATTTTTAAACTCTTCAGTAAAATCACTTAATATGTAAGAGTAGAATTTGAACTAATAATGTTTTATGGTATCTCTGGACCAAATTTCCATTCTGTATTCTATTTACAAGTGAACACACCTGGTATTTTTCATGTTCCTCATGAAAGCACACATGTGAAAGTGACCTTCTTTAGAACAAGCCAATAATTTCACACAGGTTTCCCTTTATTCTCGGGTGTGTGGCACGAGGCCCTTTCTTCTAGATTTGACATACTCAGAATGAAGAGCTACCTCAGAGTGCACTCCTGTGCTCCTCTAGAGTACTCAGAGGTTATGGACCCACGGAGAAGATAACCTTAGGTTTGAATTCTGATACACACACACACACACACACACACACACACCTATGCTATGGAAAATTCCATTATCTTTTTATTCAAATTTTCCACTAACTTTTTGAAGCCCCTTATAGGTGTGAGACCTTGGAGAAGTTCCTAATATGATATGATCTAGTTTCCTTGGGTGTAAATGGCAACAGTAGTTATCCTTGAAAGTTCATAGTGTTTAATAAATGTAATAAGAGTGACTTTCAAAAATTAACATAATAATAGAGCTGGGAAACCATAGGACTGTGCGACTCTGTCACATCAGGTTATCTTGACCTGCAATTGACTTGATGGCACAAAACAACTTGCTGAATTATGTATTTAATATTTTTGTTTACATTTTAATATTTTACTTTTTCTTCATTGATTACACTTGTCAATAATTACATGATTTTATATTGAGATTCTTAGTATCAATAAAGCATATACTCTATAATTGTTATATTTTACTTGATAGCACATGTAATCAACCAAGTACATTTTAGTCAAGATTGGGCATCCTTATTCCATAGTCCTATTATTTTTAAGAGGAATCTATTTTTCAAATATTAGTACTG
>NW_022103937.1:1636340-1639008 GCF_000313985.2 Echinops telfairi
CTATACCTTTTAGAATTTGGCAGGTAAATATGATGTCTTTCATATTGAGTGGATAAGAATATCTGTGTTAAGTGGAGATACAATTCCAGACTAATGAGAATTATTGGATAAATATATACTTCCCCCACATATTATTTGTTTAAAGGAAAAGAAAATGTCAAGACTATATTTACTGTACAGCATTTGCCTAATGTATTCTCTGTCTGTAATAGGGAATTATCCTCAGTAATGTGACATCTCATTGTTTCTGAGTGCCAAAATGGAACTTTTACTACAGTATCATAGAATTTGGAGGGTTGCAAGGAAGCGTTGAGGTAATTAAAAGAAACAAATAAATCAGTTTGCTTTTTAATCCTAGCTTCACATTAAAATGATTTAGGAGAGTTATTTAAAAAAATTAAAATTTGGGTTTTACACAATCCATCAGCATCTATGGGAATGAGATTTGAATATTTGTAGTTTTCTAAATCATTTACAGTATTCTATTTTGATGTCAGTGTAAGAGTCATCCATGCTAATTTTCTGCCATCATTTTGGGAGGAAAGAGAACAACACATTATCTTGCTGAAGTCCTATAGCTACTTGCCTTCAGAACTGCAGAATCTTTGTCTCTTGGTCCATTGTTTTCCTACTCTCTTCTACTGCTTTCCTTTAATTGTCTATCGCGTGTTTCCTCTAGGGGGCACACCGCCCTCTGGGGGGCACTGTAACAATCCATCCAGAGAAGCTATAAGAGCATGTAGCAAAACCGAACTGTTTGACCACCAGTGAGCTGATGCCAACTCCTAAGGACCCTATAGGACAGGGCAGAAGTGCCCTTGTGGGTTTCCGAGACTGTCACTCTGTACAGGTGTAGAAAGACCAGTCTTTCTACTGTATCATTCATAAAAGCAGATATAGTCCTGAATCATGGACTATTTTTAATTGCGTGGAGGCAGAGTCTTTTTTCTTTTTTTTCTGAAAAGGGTCTGGTAGGCCAAATAAGTTTGAGAATCTATGGGCACATGTTTATATCATAGGTTCCTGTGGACCCCACGAAACTTTGGGATAGATAAGACCATCCCATGCAGGCAAGTCTTATGGGGTAAGAGTCTCATGGTTACCCTGTATCTGTATTTACTGAAACATTGTAAACTTTAGCACTCCACCAAACCGGGCTTTAGCAACTTGTTCCATAAAGAGCGTTCTCTGCTGGCCAGGAGAAAGCACAGTAACATTTCTAGTTAGTTACTCTGCACTCAATAGTGAGGGCATTTGAATCTAGCTATACTTAAATTTTGTTTGTGTTGGTTTTGATTTCTTTAAAGTAATAGGATACTAAACTCATTGCTGTTGAGTTGATTCTGACTCATAGTAAGTCTATAGGACAGACAAGTAGTTGGTCATGAATTTGCAAAGGCTTTAAGGAGCAGCCTGACACATATTTTTCTCATGGAGCAATTGGTGGTTTCAAACTATCAAATTCTGGTTAGCAGCTGACTGCTCACCCACTGTGCTACCTAACTCCATAAGATAATACATAAATAAAATAAAACAAAAATATTTTAGCATTTTGATGAAATAAATTAGTAAGATTAGATTTTTAACTATGGGCAGCAAAGTGATTCATATTATACAATTAATTGACTGTACCCTCCACAAAATTTTTAAAGATATGAATTTAAACTTAAATTTTACTCTGTGAAGGCTAACTCCAAGTGAATGGCAATATGGGGAAATGTGTTTATAACCCTTTCATGTTACATTTCTGTATAAATGCAGCACATTCTAACTTTCCCCACTGTTTTTATTCCTCGCTCTGATGGAGTAATGTAAGAATCTCAAATGCCATGTAGCAAAACACGGATGCAGTGTCAGTGCCTCTTGAAGGCCATGTTTAAAAAACTCACTCTGGGCTACTCCTGTGCTTCTTTACTTCCAGACTGACCGCTGCCCTAAGCAGTGTTGGGGCAATGCCTAGGCTGCCCAATTGAGCCCTTGAAGTTCAAGAAGAAGCACCTGGACTTCTCATGATGGGAGATCAGAGTCCATGTAAGTGACTTCTTAATTTGGTTGGCTAAATCCCTACAGTGATTTAGGTCTGTATGAAGTAGCCATATCAATAAACGATTTTTCCAGTGTGAGTTTGACATCCTTATCATACCCCAAATTATTGCCACTGATCTAAAATAAAACCTTAGAAGTTTTTCTCAAGTAATGAACTTATGCATTATCTGAGATGAAAATCTTATTTCATAGATATGATTAACTCAATTTTTTCTTTAGGATTTACCAGTGATGTTTTCAATTCCATGACAATATTACTTGGACAAAAATTGAAATTGCTTTGAAAGTTAGCATTAGTTGTAGTTTAAAAAGGACATAGAAAGTCTGTTTTTTTAAAAGAGTTTTTAACTTTACTTCATCTTTTAAAGTTGAGGAGAACTTTGTTATATATATACACACTTTGCAAAAGTGAAAGACTTTTGTCCTTAATAATAATTTACATTTTAAAAATTTGGGTAATTGCTTTTATTAGGGGCTCTTACATATCTTATCACAATCATCCATTGTGTCAAGCACATTTGTATACTTGCTGCCATCATCATTGTCAAAATATTTTCTTTCTACTTGGGGCCTTGATATCAGCTCCTCATTTTCCCCTTCCTTCCCCTGCCTGTTCTCCCTT
>NW_022103937.1:1640283-1643192 GCF_000313985.2 Echinops telfairi
TCCCTGTCTGTGGGCTCTCTTATTACTCTCTTGGTGAATTCTTTTGATGTACACATGTGTTTTATCTTCAGTATATCCCACTTGTCAATTTGTGACTCATCTGTATTTGTGTCCTTCCCTATTTCTGATAGCCTATGTATTCCCTGCACCAAAGTTCTCAGGTTTGTCACAAATCCCTTATTGATGACCCTAATAGTTAGGGATTTTACCTCGGGGTCTGTAATCCACCTTGAGTTTATTCTTGTGCATGGAGTGAGGTAAGGGTCTTGTTTCATTTTTATGCAGGTAGATATATCCATTTTTTCCAGCACCACTTATTGAAGAGGTCATCCATTTCCCACTTGATATTTTTTGGGCCCTCATCAAAGATCAGTTGTCTGTATGCTGATGATATTATTTCTGAGTTTTCAGCTCTTTTCCTTGGTCTGAGTATCTGTCATTATACCAATACCACACTGTTTTCACCACTGTGGCTGTAAAATAGGTGCTAAAGTCAGGTAGATCAAGCCTTCCCACTTTGCCCTTCTTCTTGATGAATTGTCTGCTGATTCTGGGCTTTTTCCTTCTCCATATGAAGTTGGTAATCAGTTTTTCCAATACTTTGAAGAAGGATGATTGTATTTGTATTGGGATAGCATTAGACTTATATAGTACCTTGGACAGAACTGACATCTTTACTATATTGAGTCTTCCAATCCATGAGCATGGACTATTCTACCATGTTGAGGTCACTGGTTTCTTGTAATAGTGTTCTGTAGTTTTCCTCATACAAATCTTTTGTTCTTTTAGTCAGTGCTTTGTTATTGAAATGGGTGCTATCTTTTTAACCACCTCCTCTGTATTCTTGTTTGATGTATATAGCAGTCCAATAGATTTTTTGATTTTTGATCTTGTATCCTGCTACTTTGTCATATTCCTCTATTGCTTCTAACACTCCACTTAGGGAGTTTTGGGGATTTTCAATATATAAAATCATATCATCTGCAAATTATGATAATTTCTCCTTTTTCTTCCCCAGATGAATACTTTTGATGTCTTTTCTTTGTCTTCTGTTGTTAGCTAGGACCTCCAGTAAGATGTTAAATAGGAGTGGGGACAAGGGGCATCCTTGTCTGGCTCCCTTATTCAGTAGAAAATTGTTTTTGTCTTTTCTCCATTACTACTTTAGCTGTTGGTTTTTCATATATATCTTATATGATATTGAGGAATTTTTCCTTCCATTCCTATCTTCTTATGTGTCTTAAACAGGAATTAGTGTTGGATGTTGTCAAATGTTTTTTCCATTCTTTGAATATTATCATGTGGTTCGTATAATTTCTTATGTCAATGTGGTGAATGATATTAGTGGTCTTTTGTATGTTGAACCATCCCTGCATCCCTGGTATGAATCCCATTTGATTGTGGTGAGTTATTTTTTTTACATGCTTTTGTATTCTCTTGGCCAGTATTTTGTTAAGGATTTTTGCATTGATGTTCATTAGGGATATTGGCCTGTAGTTCTTGATTCTTGTGGGATCCTTACCCACTTTAGGTCAGAGTTATACTGGCTTCATAGAAACAGTTTGGGAGTTTTCTATCTTTTTATATGCTCTAAAAGAGTTTGTGTAGGATTGGTGTCAGTTCTTCCTTAAATGCTTGGTAGAATTCTCCTGTGAAACCATTTGGCCCTGGGGATATTTTTTTGGTTGGTAATCCCTTGATAACCTTGTCTATTTCATCTATTGCTATAAGTCTGTTGAGATTCTTGACGTCCATCTGGGATAGTCTAGGGGAGGGATTGTTTTTCCAAGTATTTGTCCAAGAATAATTTAAATTTTATAGTTAGAGCACTGTTACTTCCTACAACTTTACTTATTTTGAATTATGTTACTTAAGGAATTTTCAATCATGTAGGAATTTCCAAATGTATCAATTCAGTAAATTGTATCCAAAACCATTGCAGTGTGTTCAAATGGATAAAAGAAATATGTTCAAATATCTTGATTTGTTAGACATGCTGGAGATTAGGATCATATTTCTCCTTTAGGACAAAATAATGAAGTTGTAATATAGTGTGTACATTTAGATGGAATTTTAAATAATAGGGATAGAAGAGGAAGTAATGACAGAAAAGAAACTGCTATAATATTCTCAAGTTTTATTATCATCAAGTTCTGAGGATCTTAATCTCTCTTCAAAAAGTTATTCTAAATATTTATAAGCTATAGCATAGTGTCTTTTGAAGAGCATGAGAAGATAATTGTTTTGTATAGTTAGATCCTAGGAATTTTGTGTAAAATGATCATACTTCAATTACACAAAAGGAAAAAAAATCTATAGTAAATAAATTAATTTCACATCTTTATTTTTTCACCTAATGACTGAAATCTAACTCAGATAAATTTGAATGAATATCTTACCAATTAACATGTCACATATTTTTCCTCAGTTGATCTCATTTTATATCAGATTGTTTCCATAACGATTTACAGTTTTTCAAATCTTATATAGAGTTGCTGTGATTTGAAATTGACTTTATGTCCATGGATTGGGTTTTTATAGTGCATTAAAATAATTAGTACTGGGAAGAGAATATAATATATAACAAAATGCCCTAGATACAATTTATTTTCATGTTCCCCTGTTTATTATACTGCTGTTGAAGTTCTCTGAGCATCAGATTACTAGGAAGGTAAATTTATATGAAAACAATTTGCTGAGTATAACAAGTTATAGAAAATATGTTAACCCAAATATGTTAACATATACTTTGGATACAACCAATAGAAAAAAAATTAATGGGTATTTCATCAGGTGAATCTAAAGAAAATTATCTTCTTTATGTAATGTAATGATAAAAGGAAGAAACCAAGTAGTTCATCCTTAGTGCACTAGAATACATGAAATAGTAGCATAGAGATATGAAAGTC
>NW_022103937.1:1643632-1651295 GCF_000313985.2 Echinops telfairi
AGAGAGATATGAAAGTCAGGTTTAATTTATGTAGCATATCCAGAACTCAAGCTTCCTTTTTAAAAATTCCTTTTCTCTTTCACTTCTTCTTCTACTTTCTCTTTCTTTATCCTCTTTCTTACATTTTCCCTATTTTCCAAACAAAAATAGCCTTGTTTCTTGGATATCTTAGGCTAGGTTTTCTAGACAAGCAACATATACATATAAATCTATATGTTATTGTTAAGTGCCATTGAGTTGGTCCTGACTCATAATGAACCTATATAAAACAGAATGAAACACTGCCTAGTCCTCCTATGCAATTCTCTATCTCTATTTCTGCCTCTGCCTTTCCCTCTACACACACACACACACATACACACACACACAGACACACGAGAGATACAGAGATTTTTATATAAAAAAATGACTCACACAGTTGTAGAAGTGGCCAATTTCAGGTACGTTCCACATCCATGGGCCAGCTGTTAAACTAGAGGCTTCTCCTGAGTGATGTAGTTTCAGGTGCTGATGAACCCAAGATTGTCAAGAACATCTGGTAGCTACATAGAAGGATGAATCCCTGGTCAGAAGTTCAGGCTGGTGGCTGCAGAGGCAAATAAATCCAAGGTTGGCACGTCAGATGGCAAGCCACTGATGGCTCCTAGGATAGGGATATAATATGGCAGATCATTGGCTCCTGTCCCAAAAGGGGGTAGTTGATGAGGCAGATACATAATCCAGACCCAGCAAAAAGCAAGTAAGCTTTTCCACAACGTCCATTTTTATAGTAAGTAGACCACATACCCTTTAAGAAGCTTCCTTTCAGTTGCATCAGGAGTGTGACCTAGGTAAGGGTGGTTCATTCCATCCTAATTTTCATGTAACTGATTGCCTTCTCACAGCATATTCCATTATGGAGTTGATGCATTGCATTAGGTCACATGGGGAATTACTGGGCTTAACTGTTGAACCATTGAAAATTCTGTTCTAGCCAGGTTGTGACAAAACCTATGATACTAACCTTTTATACTGTATACACTTTTATTTATCTGTGTTAGATCACTTTGATATCCTGGGAGATTTTATTAAAAAATATATTTTGACACTTTTCCCTTGATGGTTCATAGTAAGACAGCATTGAGTTCTAAATTACTTAACAACAACAACAACAACAAAAAGATAGAACCTGTGGTGCCCATTGTGCCATAAAACCAACAGGTAGTATTTAAAAGTGGATAGTCACACTTCAGATGAGAGTGTTCCTTAGTTTGAAACTCTTTTGCTGTATCTGTCAATACCATTTGCAATTTTAAAAGAACGTCTTTTTAAAAACGACAGCACCACATGTTTAAAATGAATTGACTTAAGGAAGACTTTGTTTTTGTTGTTGTTGTTACTAGGTACAGCCAATTCTCTTCTGACTCATAGCATCCTATATACATAAATCCATTGTGGCATCTATTGTCAATCAATCTTGTTGAGGTTCTTCCTTTTATTTGCTTATTCCTCACTTTACCAAATATTCCTTTCCAACAACAGGCCTCTGTCATGTTGTTTCTAAGGAGCAATAGAACTGTATTTTTGTCATGACAAATCTGTTTGTTTTGCTGGTAGTCTACAGCACTTTCAATGTTCTTCACCAGCATCATATTTCTAATACACTTCAGTCTTCTTTATTAATTATTGAGCTCTCACATGTATATGAGGCAATTGAAATGTCATGACTTGGGTCAGCTACACCTTAGCCCTAAGAGTGATATCCTTGCTTTTCTACACTTTAAAGAGGTCTATTGGAGAAAATTTTCCTAATGAGATATATATTTTCATTCTCAATTGCTGCTCCCATGAGCATTGTTGTGTATCCAAGTAAAATAAAATCCTTGGCCTCTTCGGTCTTTTCTCTATTTATCATGATGTCTATTGATTCAGTTTGAGGATATTTGTTTTCTTTACATTGATTTGTAATCCATCCTAAAGGCTGCAATCTTTTATTATCTTCAGCAAATGTTTCAAGGGCTCCCTTTCAGCAAGTGATATTATACTAGTTACATATTATAGGAAGTTAATTAGCTAAATTGGATACCCAAAATTGTGGGAATAAAGGCATGAAGTGGTTGGCTTACAAACTTTTATAGATGGGGGAACATATTCACAGGATTATAGGATTAAGGGGTAGGTGTTACTTAATTACAATTGTGAGGGTAAAGAATTGTGTACACATGCCAAGTTGTCAAGGGGTGGATTGAGGTAGTTAGTTTATTGTGCCAATCAGGTCCATAAACACATGTGGGTTAATTTAAGGACAGAGGGATAAATGGCTCAGTGAGCTTCGCCTTTCTAATTCTTGGGTCTCTTGCTTTCTGATGGTTGGATCAGGGTGCAGCTGCTTTAGCCAGTTCCCTGCTTCAGCTGACAAGGATCACTTCCTACAAGACATCCCCAAAGAGAAGCCACATGGACCTACCCCGATGCAGCCCTGGGTGCTGAAGCAGCTGTGTGGAGACCCCTGTCAGCACTGTGATGATTGCATGTTCACTGATTTGGCTTTCCTCCTGCATTCGGCGTCATTGCATGTATTTTGTAAGATGGAGGAGGACTTTGTGGATTGTTGTTGGACATATGGGTTAATGTTGGACTTGTGGGCTTGGGCAACTGGTTTGGGATGCTTTCTAGATATGCACTTAACTTTTATATAAAACTCTCTCTTACACATATGAGTTTCTGTGGATTTGTTTATCTAATGTACCCAGACTAACACATTAGCCTTCCTCCAATCCTGATGCTGCATTCTTCTTATATAGTCCAGCTTCTTGGATTATTTTCTAGTATACATCTTAAAAAGTATGGCAAAATGATACAACACTAATGCACACCTTTCTTGATTTTAAACCACTCAATATTCACTTGTACTGAAATAAAGATAGTTTCCACATGAGCACAATGAGCACAATGGCCAGTTTCCACAGGAGCACAATGAAGTGTTCTAAAATTCCTGTTCTTTGCACTGCTATCCATCGTTTCTTATGATCCACAGTGGTATGCCTTTGCATAGTCAATAAAACACAATTAAACATATTTTTGGTGTTTGCTACTTTAAGATCAAAGGAAAACCAAACTCACTTTCATCAAGTTGATGCTGACTTATAGTGACCCTACAACACAGGGTAGAACTGCCTCTGAATTCCCAAGCCTGTAACTCTTTACCAGATAGAAAGCACCCAGTCTCTCTCCCACAGCTGGCTGGTGGTCTTGAACTGCTGACCATGCAGTTAGCAGCCCAATGTGTAACCACTACACCACCAGAGATCCTCTACTTTAAGACAGGTATGTGATAACAGCAGTGATAACTCTCCACTTCTTCTATATCTGGCTCTCCATCAATGTACTGCTGCAACCATTTAAAAATTATTTTCATCAAAATTTTATTTTCATTTGATTTTAATGACATTGTTTGATAATTACCATATTCTGTTGTGCTGTTTTTGTTGGAATGGGCACAAATATGAATCTCTTCTATTCAGTTGTCCAGGTGGCTGTCTTCCATATTTCTTGGCAAAGACACGTGAAGGCTTCCCGTGTTTTATCTGCTTGTTGCAACATTTCAATTCACATTCCTTTAGGGCCTAGAGCAGTGGTTCTCAACCTGTGGGTTGCAACCCCTTTTGGGGTCAAAGCACCCTTTCTCAGGGTTGCCTGATTCATAACCATAGCAAAATTACAGTTTATGAAGTAGCAACAAAAATAATGTTATGGTTGGGGGGGTCACCACAACATGAGGAACTGTATTAAAGGGTTGCAGCATTAGGAAGGTTGAGAACCAATGACCTAGAGCTTTGTTTTCAGTCAAGTTGCCTCCAGTGCAGCCTGGATTTCTTCCTTCAATACCACCAGTACTTGATTATTTTCTACTCCTTAAAATTTTCTACTTCTTTAACATTGACTTTATAGTTCTTCCTTCTTCTTTTGATGCTCCTGCATCATGTAATCTTTTGCCCATAGAAACCTTTGATTTTTCAATGGGATGCTTTAATTTTTCTTCAGTTCTATCAGCTTGAGATATGGCTAGTGTGCGCTTCCTTTTTGGCTTTCTAACTCCAGTTGGTTGCACATTTTCATTATAATACTTTAGTTTGTCTTCTTGAGCAGCTATTAGGAATTTTCTGTTCAAAACTTTGACTTCATTTTTTTCTATTTGCTTTTGCTACTCTGTATTCAGGATCACATTTCAGCCTTTCTGTCATCCACTTTAGTCTTTGTTTGCTTGATTTCCTTTATAATGAACTTTTGTTTCTGTATGTATCATGTTCTTGATGTCATCCCACATCAAGTCTTCTGTCATTAGAACTTAATAATTTAAATCTATTCTAGAGGTGGTCTCTAAATTCAGTTGGGATTTATTCAAGCTCATACTTTGATTTCGTGGTTGTGTTAGTCCAGGCTAACCAGAGAATAAATCTTGAGACAATAATACGTGTATAAGAAAAAGGTTTATATACAAGAGCAATTGAATATTGAGAAAACAGCCCAGCCCAGTCCATATTAAGTTCAAAAGTCAGATATTAGCCCATATGTCCGATAGCAATCTGTAAATTCCTCTTCAGATTCATGAAGCACATGCAATGATGCTGAATTCAGGAAGATCACAAGCCAGTAGGTGGAAAGTCTTATGGATCCAGTGGCAGTGTAAACATCTCAGTGCTGGCATGGTTCTCCATGTGACTCCTGCAGCTCCAGGACTCTAGTGTAGCACCATGTGCTTTGTCATTAGGAATATGAATCAGAGAATGTCTGTATCTGCCCTCCAGGGAGCTATTTATCTACCTGGTGCCTCCAAATGAGGTAATCCAGCTATGACCTCATGGAGAGGCTAAACTCCACCCCTTCACTCAATAGTCTCAAGTTGACACCAGATTATGTAACTACCACAGTGGTCTTGTTTTAATTTTCTTCAAGTCCAGATGAACTAGCATGTGAGCAATTGATATTTCAAAAGTGGTCCCTGGACTCATTTTGGTCAATAATATTGACTTCTCCATCATCTCTTCCCACCAAAAGAAGAAGAAAAAAGTAAGCAAACAAATTCACCTTCATTCTGACTCACAGTGACAATCTCAAGTTGGAAATCTTTGCAGAAATTGATAGCTTCATCTTGTTTCATTGGATGAGCTGGTGGGTCTGATTGGCCATCTTTTTGATTAGCAGGCCAAAAATCTACTCTGCCACACTACCAGAAATTCTTCCTTTCTCACAGGTGTAGGCAATTTGGCTCCTGTACAGTGATCATTTACATTGTATAAAAAGGTATTCAGTGGACAAGGTACTGGTATTGCAAAATTTTATCATATAAAGTTCAGCTTTGTTTCTAGCATCAAGGCTATATTTCCAAAATACTGATTCTTCCTCTTTTTTTTTTTGCAACTGTCAAAATCCAATTGCCAGTAATTATCAATGTGTTTTTGACTACATGTTTGACAAGTTTCAGACTCAAAATTTGGAGAATTCTTCAGTTTCTTCATCTTTAGTTTTATTGGTTGGTGTATAAATTGGAATAATAGTTGTGTTAACTGGACTTCCCTGTAGACATATAGACATCCTATAAAATCAAGGAAGATCGTAAAAGAACCACTATCCTTGAACTGTGGTGCTGGAGGAAAATACTGAAAGTACCATTGACTGTTAAAAGGACCAACCAATCTGTCTTGGGGAAGTACAGCTGGAGTGCCCCTTAGAGGCAAGAATGACAAGATTTACTTAATTTGAACATGTAGTCAGAATAGATCAGCCCTTGGAGAAGGGCATCATCCTTGGTAAAATAGAGGGACAGGGTCAAATAGGAAAGCCCTCAAGGAGTTGGATTGACACAGTGGCTGGAACAATGGCTCAAACCTAGGAACAGTTGTGAGGATAGTGCAAGATTGGGATGTGTTTTGTTCTCTTGTGCTTTGGGTTCTTCTTGATCAGAACTGACTCCATGGCACCTAACAACCTAACATTCTCAGGTACTGAAACTTCATGAATAGCAGGGGAACACTGGCAGATACACTGTCTGGAGATGAGCCCTTCAGGTTGGAAGATCCTCGAAATATGACGGAGGAGGTGTTGTCTTCTCAGAGTACAATTGACTGGAATGACTTGGATGGAGTAAAACTTTGGGGGCCTTTATTTGCTGATGGGGCATGACTCCAAATGAGAAAAAATAAATTTAAATCTATTAATAATTAAAAGTTGGGATATATGAATCTAAGAAATTTACAAGTCATCAAAATGAAATTGAACCCATAAATTTTGATATGCTGAGCATTATGAGCTGAAATGGATTAGTGTTGGGTTTTGAGTCACTCGATCATAAAATTTTCTAGGCCAATATTACCAAATTTATGAGGAATGACATCACATTCAGTTTTTAAAAGGACATTTCAAGATCTAGCTTGAAGTACAATGCTGCCTTTTATAGGATAATCTAATCCAGTTAATACAACTATTATTCAAATTATGCACCAAGCACGAAAGCTCCTCATGAAAACATTGTACTCTACCAATATCCTCCGTCTGAAATTTATCTAACATTCAGTCAAGATGCATTGATAATTATTGATGATTAGAATGCAAAAGTTGGAAGCAATGAGGAAGGAACATTAGTTGGAAAATATGACTTTAGTGTTAGAAATGAAGCTGAAAATTGCATGATAGCATTTTTCAAGACCAAGTACTTCTTCATCATGAGTACCTTTTTCAACAGCATAAATGGAGAGTATACACATGCACTTCTCCAGATGGAATATACAGAAATCAAAATGACCACATCTGTGAGAAGAGATTATTGAGAAGCTCAATTTCAGCAAGCAAAAGGAGGCCTGGGGCTCCTGTGGAGCAGATCATCAATTGCTCATATGTAAGCTGAAGAAAATTTCAAAAATCACACAAGAGCCAGAATAAAACTGAGTATATACCACATGAATTTCAAGAACATCTCAAGGATGTATTTGAGTCATTTAACACTAAGGACAGAAGACCTGACAAGATGTGGTATGATTCCAAGAACATCTTATGGAGGAGAGGAAAAAGTCATTAAAAAGACAGAAAAGAAAAAGATCAAAGTAGATGTAGGAAAAGACTCTGAAACTTTCTCTTGTCCTCAGGGTAGATTCAGAAAATGAAACAAGTGATCAAGTAAAACTTGAACAGAAAATTTCAAAGGGCAACTCAAGAAGACAGTAAAGTATTATAATAATGATATGTAGAGTTCCTAGAGTTGGGACACCAAAAAGGAGGAACAGGCTAGCATGTCTTCAGCTGAACTGAAGAACATTTTCAAGCCTCAAGTTGCAATAATGAATGATTCTATGGGCAAAACTTTGAACAATCAGGAAGCATCAAAAGAAGATGGAAGAAGTGCATAGATTCATTTCACCACAAAGAACTAGCCAACATTCAACCATTTCAAAAGATAGCATATGATAAAGAATTGGTGGTACTGAAGGTAGAAGTCCCAGTTCAACTGAAGGCATTTGTGAAAAACAAGGCCCCAGTATTTACAGAATACAAATTGAAATGGTTCAGCAAGGTGACAAGGCACTGGGAGCACTTACTCCCCTATGCCAAGAAATTTGGAAGGCAACTACTTGGCCAACCGACTGAAAGAGATCTATGTTTGTACCCATTCCAAAGAAAGGTGACTGCA
>NW_022103937.1:1651671-1657318 GCF_000313985.2 Echinops telfairi
TGGGCTTGGGCAGCACTGGGTTGGGATGTTTTCTTGATGTGCACTTACCTTTTATATAAAACTCTCCCTTATGCATATGAGTTTCTATGGATTTGTTTCACTAACGTACCCAGATTAAGAATATATATACACACACACACACAAATCTTGAGTTTCTATGGATTTCTTTCCCTAGTTTGCCCAGAATAACACAGTGACCCACAAGAATACTCAAACTATAGAAAAATGTCTCTGATATCTCATGCAAGTTAAATTTTGCTGAAGATCATTCAACAATGGTTACAGCAGTACATTGAGAGGAAGCTTCCAGAGGTTTAAGCTGGAGTCAAAAGAGGATATGGAACAAGGAATATCACTGCCGATAACAGATAGAACTTGGCTGAAATCAGAGAAAAACAGAAATGTGTTTACTTGTGTTTTATTAACTGCAAATATGTTCAACTGTGTGTATCATAACAACTGTGGAAAACTGCAAAAAATTGGAACCCCATATATTTTCTTGTGCTCATACAGAACCTGTACATGCACCAAGAGGCAATCATTCAAACAAAAGAAGGGAATACTGTAGGTTTCAAAATCAGGAAAGGTATGCATCAGGGTTGTGTCCTCGCTCAATACTTTTCCCAACCTCCTGCAGTGTTTCTATATCTCTCATGATTGTGTATCACTACCTTGCTTATATTTGTCTTTAGGCAAGTTACAAAAAAGTACTCCATCTGATCAGAATAATAACAACAATAATAATTTTATTATTAAATATTTTTATTGGCTCTTACATCTCTTATCACAATCCATACATTCATCCATTGTGTCAAGCACATTTTTACATATGTTGCCATCATCATTTTCAAAGCATTTTCCTTCTACTTAGACCCTTAACATCAGCTCCTCATTCCCCACCCCCCTCGCTCTCTCTCCCTCATGAACTCTTGATAAGTTATAGATTATTATTTTTATATCTCACATCATTCTCTGTCACTCACCATCCACTTTTCTGTAGTTCATCCCCCTGGGAAAGGGTTATATGATGAGCCTTGTGATTGATTTCCTCTTTCTCCCCCACCTTCCCCTTCCCCTCCTGATATCTCTATTCTCATCTTTGGTGCTGAGGGGCTTATCTATCCTGGATTCCCTGTGTTGTGGGTTCTTATCTGTAGCAGTGTGCATGTTCTGGTTTAATCCTATTTACAAGGTAGAATTGAGGTCATGATTTGGGGGTGGGGAGGGGAGGAAGCATTAAAGTACTAGAGGAAAATTGTATATTTCATTGGTGCCACACTGCGCCTTGACTGACTCATCTCTTCCTCGTGACCCTTCTGTGAGGGGGTGTCCAATTTTCTACAGATGGTCTTGGGGTCTCCACTCCTCATTCCCCCCTCCCCTTTCACATTGGTATGATTTTGTTCTGGGTCTTAGATGCCTGATACCTTATCCCATCAACACCTCATGATCACACAGGCTGGTGTGCTTCTTCCATGTGGACCTTGTTGCTTCTCAGCTAGATGGTCACTTGTTTATCTTCAAGACTTTAAGACCCCAGACACTATATCTGTTGATAGTTGGGCACCATCAGCTTTCTTCACCACATTTACTTATGTACCCATTTTCTCTTCAGTGCAGAATAATTATTATAAGGCCTGGCTGTGTCTCATTATACTCACTCTGAGGAGTGTTCCAGCTTCTCCAAGACAGATTTGTTTGTTTTCGTGTAAAAACTATAGTCATATTCAATAGTCTGACCTCCATGCCATAAAGTAGGGGAAACCTTGAGGAAGTGGTAACTCCTAACATCTCTCAAAATGTTGATATCAAGACCGAAAAATACAGAAAATGTTTCATTTTTTATTCATGAATCAGAAATTACTGACTCTTGGAATCAGCAGATTATCATCATTTTCTATGTTAATTTTCAAAATGTTGAATAAAGAAGTATTATCTACTCATATAATACTATTTATTTTAAAAGCACATTTAAAATTTAGAAATTGTTTCTATGCTGCTGATAAAGCATATCTGTCATGCTTTCAGGGCAGAACAATATGCATTTTAATTGAAAGCCTAACATTTACAGAGTTGGCAGCATAACTTTAACTGGCTAGGATTGGCCATAATTCAGCCACATCAGGAGGTAGTATATGGCCAGTAACATGAAATTCAAGGAAAAAGCTCAAGTTCTACTGAAGGCAATGCCTAAAAACAAGATCCCAGGAGCTGACATAATACCAATTGTGATGTGACAACAAATGGATGCAATACTAGAAGCACACCCTAATCTCTGGTACACTGACTGGAAGGGAGCTATATTTGTGCTCATTCAAAAAAAAAAAAAGCAGTGCTATGGAATGAGGACCTTATTGAGTGATATCACAAATATCATATGTAAGTAAAACATCACTGAAGATTAAGCAGTACATCAACAGGGAGCTGCTAGCAATTCAAGCCCGATTCAGAAGAGAAGTTTATATTATTGCTGATTTCAGATGGATTTGACCTGAAAGCAGAGACTATGAGAAAGCTGCCAGCTTCAGAAGAGGAAGTAGGGCAAGAAATGTCATTGCTAACATCAGTTAAATCTTGACTAACAGTATAGAACACCAGAAAGATATTTACTTGTGTTTTATTGGCAACACAAAGGCATTTAACCATAATAAACTGGCTAACCTTTAGGAAAAAAATGGGAATTCCAGAACACTTCATTGTCTTCATTTGGACCTGTACATGGATCAAGAAGCAGATATGCACAAAGTGCAAAGGAATACCACATGGTTTAAAATCAGGAAAGGTGTGCCTCAGGGTTATATTCTGTCACCATACTTATTCAATCTGTATGCTGAGCAAATCATCAGAGAAGCTGGATTATATGGAAAAGAATGTGGCATCAGGATTAGAGAAAGGCTTATTAACAACCTTCCATATGCAGATGATACAGCCTTGTTTGCTGAAAGTGAGAAGGACTTGAAGCACTTGCTAAAGAAAATCAAGGACTGTAACTCTCAGTATGAATTAGAACTCAATATAAAGAAAACAAAACTCCTAACAACTGGTCCAGTAAATGGAGAAAAGACTGAAGTTGTTGGGAATTTCATCTTGCATAGGCCTATACTCAATGCTCAAGGAGTGACATTGTATAAATCTGCTGCATGAGAGCCACTCAAAGTGTTGAAAAATAAGGATATTACTTTGAGAACTAAAGAGAGCCTGAACCAAGCTATGATCATTTCAATGACCTCATATGTATGTTAATGTTGGACATTGCATACGAAAGACTGAAGAAGAATAGATGCATTTGAATAATGGTGCTAGTGAAGAGTATTGAAAATACCATAAACACATCTGTCTTGGAAGAAATATGGCCAGAGTGTCCTAGAGGCAAAGATGGCAAAACTTCATCTTATTTACTTTGACCATGTTACCAAGAGATACTAGTCACTGGAGAATATCATTGTGCTTAGTAAAGTAGAGGGACAGCAAAAAAAGAGGAAAACCCTTGACAAGATGCATTGACAAAATCCCTGCAACAATGGAATCAAACATAAGAGCAATTGTGAGGATAGTGCAGAACTGGGTGGTCTTTTCATTCTTTTGCATTTAGGGTTCTTTAAATTGGAATGAACTCTAATATTTAACAATAACAATCTAAGCCTAAGAGCAAGCATCAGAGTCTCTGTGACATGCACTTTGATCTTTTCCCTCTTTCCTGTCTTTTAAATGACTTTTGCTTTCTTCACATGTTATTGACATCATCTTACAGCTCTAAGGTCTTCTGTCATTAGTGTTCAGTGCATCAGATCTGTTCTTGAGAAGTTCTAAAAAATTCCATGGGGGATATGCTCATTTCATGTATTCATTCTCATGAACTTGCATGAATTTTCTTCTGCTTCAACCCGGACTGTGTATGATCAATCAATGCTCTGTTCTACAGTCCTCCCTGATATCCTTTTAGCTGCTGATCTAGAACTTCTCCATTGTCTCTTTCCACAGATGTAGTCAATATGATTTCTGTGTATTCCATCTAAAGTAGTCCACATTTACAATCATTTGCCTTTTCTGCTGTTGAAGAAAGGTATTTGTTGTGATGGGGGTCTTTTGACCCAACGGGCTCCTCTTCTGGTACTATCTCTGACAATATTCCTGCACTATTCATGAGATTTTCAGTATCTGACAGTAAATGATCTAATATCCATAAATCCTCCGAAGTGGGCAGACTCTTCCTTCTTTGCAGTCTCTTCTTAGTCTGGGAGCTCTGCTGAAACATGTTCACTTTGGGTGAACCTGCTGGTAGTTGAAATATCAGTGACATAGCTTCCATCATCACAGCAACACACAAGCCACCAGTGCTTGACAAACCGATAGACAAGTGGTAGAAAATCAAAGTGACTATATTAAAACCACGTGAGAACTACAGTTTGGATATAATGCAATTGGCCCATTGCTTTCATTCTAATCTCATGCGGAGAGGAAGGCCACATGAGATGGTGATATGGAAGGGAAAGCAACCTTGTCTCTGGAAGCAGAAGACAGAGGGCCAGGTCTTCTGGTTCTGATTACTTTTTGTGTCCAATTTATACAATCTAGCAATGAGTACATTTAAATTTCATGCGTCCCTGCTGTCATCTTTGGTATCACAGCTGCATCATGGCCACATATTATCTCCACTAATAATTGAACCAAAATTGATGACTGACAACCAGAGGTGTCATAAAAAAGCTGGGAACTAGAACCAGTCTCCAAGAATTCCTGCTCAGTTTACCTACACTGGTTGTGGGTCATCTCATTAACTTTGTAATAATAATGCAGTTTCATGTTTTATGCAATTAAATGACTGTAGTTTTGGACCTTATTTATTAAGCCATGCTAAGGTTTCATTGCACTAGATAAATGGCTTATGTCATTTAAAAAATTATTTTTAAAAAGTCAGCTGCTTTATCATGTATGAAAAAGTTCTAGCTCTAGCCATTGACTATTTATATTTAATCTCACAGTTTTAATATGTGAATTTGGTGCTATGTTACATGTTTAAAAACTAAAGCATAATTGTGCTCATGGAAGTTAAATTTTAGAAATGAATTTTTAAAAATAGGCAATAGCGACAATAACTCAAGACATGTTGTCCCCTCACTGACACATACTACACCAGAGGACAATGCTGGGGACACACGGTGGGGAGTTAGTCTAGTCTGAATCCTGCCAAGTGGGGCGAACCAGAAGGGAACATAACAGATCAGCAATGGGAGCAAAGCCAAACCAAAAAGCCCCAGAAGAGCCCAAAATAGACTTCAGGCTAGGAGGGGCAGCTCCTGGAATTCCCCAAGGACCAGTGGGGAGATAGTCATGAAGGTCAGTGGGCCCTACAGGGGACAACACCGGAGACACAGTGTGGGAATTGCACCTGATCTGATCCCGCCACACCGAGGCAAAACACTAAGGGGTTGCAATAGAACAGCAAGGGAATGGAGGGGCGAGGTCCCCAGGAAATGTTGAAGGTGGACCGTGGTGCCCCAACAGACTGGACTGGAAAACACTCCTAAAGGCCAACAAACAATCCTTGAACTAACTAAAAGCCTTTCTTTCTTGATGTGTTTTGTTTTGTTGTTGTTTAGTTGTATATTGTTGCTTGGTTTTACTCTGTCTGTCTTGTTTTTGTACA
>NW_022103937.1:1658576-1668573 GCF_000313985.2 Echinops telfairi
AAATGTTTTGAGAACGATGAGGGCAATGAATTTACAAATGTGCTTTACACAATTGATGTATGTGTAGATTGTGATTAGAGTTGTATGAGCCCCTAATTAAATGATTTTTTAAAAAGGTCAGTGGACAGACCTGGAATTATATATATTTTTCTTTTCCAACCTTTTGTTTTCTTTTTGTTTGTTCTCTGTTATTGTTGATTTGCCTACTTATATAAGATAGCCATGGGAAGCAAGCTTGAGGAGAAAGCAACGGGACTGTAAGTCCTGGAGGGACTTGGGAGAGAAGGAGGCGGGTAAGGGAGTGGTGAGCAAACAACACCATAGGCAGGGAACAACTAGGGAATTAAAATCAACAACAAGGAGGATGTAGGGACCCTGGGAATGCTGTAATAACAGCAATCTAGCAGAAAGGAATTACTAAGAGGCCAAAGTAGGGTGAGCGTGATAGTGGAGCAGGAGGAAGGTAAAAGGAAACAGGAATGATCTAGGAAGCAAAGCCAGGGATAGAAGCATAAGCATTGATGTGCACATATGTAAATACATTAATTCATAAAAATAGAGGTATTGGCCCAGGTACATATATTTATATGGCAATACACTGAGATCGAGGATGGACTTCAGGCCTCTGCTCAAGCCCTCCCTCAATCCTAACAATTCGGCATTCTGTGATGCTCATCCTCCCAGCACACGCGCTGAAGACAAAATGCGTGCATAAGCAAATATGGTGAAGAAAGCGGATAGTGTCCAGCCATCAAAAGATGTAGTGTCTGGGGTCTTAAAGGCTTGAAGTTAAATAAGCGGCCATGTAGCAGAGAAGCCATAAGCCCAGATGGAAGAAGCACACCAGCCTCTCTGATCGTAAGGTATAGATGGGATTAGGTAACAGGTATCAGAAGACAACAAACAAACAAACAATATTGTTGAGAACGGACGGGGATTGGAGCAGAGACCCAAAACCCGTCTGTAGACAATGGGACATCCCCTCACAGAAGGGTCAAAAGAAAGGGATGAGTCAACCAGGGTGCAGTAAAGCACCGATGAAACACACAATATCCCTTTGGTTCCTTGAGGCTTCCTCAACCCCCACTATCATGGCCTCAGCGCTGCCTTCTACTGTGGGCTAGAGCAGAGCATGTGCACAGGTACAGGTAAGAGATAAGAGCTCACAACACTTGGAATCCAGGAACAGGATGGGAGTAGTGACATCAGAAGGGTAGGGGGAAAGTGGGGAGGAGAGGGGAGGAAATTGTAATGGATCGTGATGATTGACACATATCTCCCCCCCTCCCCCCACTGGGGGACAAACAACAGAAACTATGGGTGAAGGGAGACAGAGGTTGGTGTAAGATATGAAAATTAACAGTAATTTATAATTTATCGAGGAGCCATGAGGGTGGGGGGGTGAGGAAGGGAGGGAAAAAAGATGAGCTGATACCAAGGGCTCAATAGAAAGTAAATATCTAAAAAATAGTGATGGCAACATATGTACAAATAGGCTTAATAAAATTGATGCATATATTGTTATAAGAGCTATAAGAGCGTCCAATAAAATGATATTTTAATAAAAAAATTGATCATAGTAAAAATAGAGATGTATGTAAAATTTAAATGGTATTTTTGCATTCTCTCAAAGAAGACATGGGTTTTTTGAGATTGAGAAGTGTCTCTCAATATCTGCATATCTGTATCCATAGATTCAGTCAACTGCTGATTAAAAAAAAATAAAGATAAGAAGGAAATTATGTGCTTAAAGCAATTCCCCAAATTCTAAGGGGGAACACAAAACATTCTTTAAATAGCATTTACTTTGTAGTAGGTATCACATATAATTTAGAGATTATCTAAATTACATAGGTTCTCAAACTTATTGACCTACCACTCACTTTTCAGAAAAAAAAAAAAGAAAAGATCAACTCGGTGCCTCTGTAGGGATTGCATACTTTTATACGATAGTCCACAATCCGGGATAAAGTGTAGGTATCTACTTTTGCAGTCCCCCCTCACACATTCCAGTGCCCGCCAAGGTGCAGGACTGCTTACTTTGGAAAGCACTGGTATAAAGTATATAATAGAATGTGCATGGATTATATGTTAATACTATGCAAATTTGCGTCAGGTACTTGATCTTCTGCAGACTTAAATATTCACAGGGTGCCTGGACCCAATCCCCAACTCATATTGATAGGATATTTGTGTAATAAAACTTATAATGCAGGATATTGGCTAACTCCAATAAGGTGTAGGGTGCATTTTTCAGGGATAATGAATTTAGGATTCTTATAGTGGATAATAAGGAAGTGTGTTAGACAGGGTTCTCTAGAGAGATAAAACCAAATTCTTGATAATATAATATATTTATTTATAAAGGTAATTAATATATA
The DNA here is from genome assembly GCF_000313985.2 of Echinops telfairi. NCBI lineage: Eukaryota > Metazoa > Chordata > Mammalia > Afrosoricida > Tenrecidae > Echinops > Echinops telfairi. The sequence goes on from NW_022103937.1 coordinate 1,660,958, forward strand.
ACAAGAAATGAAATGCTAAATCATAAAGATAATTAGATATATAACGAGAAATGAAATGTTAAATCATATACAGATAAATATACAATCTTAAATCATATACAGATAAATATACAATCTTAAATCATATACAGATAAATACACAAGAAATAAACAGTTAAATTAGAAGCACTATAAACGGCTTAGTGCAACTCACGTCCGTGAGAGAAAGTTGAGAGACTAGCAGTCCTTCCAGTCTCTATCTGATGCCAGATCTTCCTGTATTTATAGAGAGAGCTAGGTTATGTCAGCACAGCAGCCAATCACAAGGCAGGTCACCAATTGCTAGTTCCCAGCTCCAGAGAAGTCTTAAAGGGACCTCAACTTACAGCAACACAGTCCACAGGCTAGGCGTCCCACAGGCTCTGTAGCCTTTAAATTAAAGCACAGAACAAGCAAGGCAGCCGCACACTGGTCCGATGATCACAGAGCGAGAGACAAGAAAGGCAAGGCTCACCAAGCCATCCATCTCTCCGCCCCTCAGTCAATCCCACCTGCGTTTATCAGCCAGGCTGGCACAATAAACTGTCTCAGGAAGCAAGTCTGAAGTAAAAAGGAAGTAAAAATTATTAAGATAGTCTTTAGAACTTGTTAAGCATTTTTACTTTTCTAAACGTTTTAGCTATTTTTCCTTTTATACCAGTCATACCCCAAGTAGTAGCAGCTATGTTTTTAATAAAAAGGATTAATAAAAAATAAGTCGATTACATATTTCCGGTTGTAGCTTCTGGCGTAATATAAAAACTTTTGTTTGAAGCCAGTGTTCTATACATGCTAACTTATTGCTATTTTACTTGAAGTGCCAAGGAGAGTCACCTCTGAGATTATTTCCCTAAGAAGACTTCTCAACCAGGAGTAAGCATGCCCCAGGAATATTGGCAATGTCTGCAGCCATTCACAGACGACTTAACGGGCGGGGGTGAGGAGGCAGGCTACCGGCATGGCATCCAGTAGGTACAGATCAGGGGCCTGCTAAACACCCTAGAATGCACAGCACAGTCCCCTAAAAGAAAAGGCTATTGACCCAAGATATTAATGATGCCTGAGCACCTACTCTGTGTCAAGGAATGGCTAGGTTCTAGTAAAATGATTTCTGAATGTCTATGATTTATTGTTGAGACAAACATGTAAACAGACATTACCATAAACTGTGGAAAGGGCTCGGATATGAGTATGATGAAAGTCCCGTGACATAGTAGGGGAGCACAGTAGGGGAGGCACGTCCTCTGGGAGGATGGAAATATGATCTGGCTGATGAAGGGGAACAGAGATTTTTATAAGCTTAGAGTTGTGGAAAGCCCTTGTATAGACCATAATGTTGAAAAGTTTAGTACAGCTGGGATATGAAGATCATTGAGTAAGAATATTCTTTTGTAATTGCCTTAAAATATCACATATTTCTAAAAGAATCTTAAAAGAAAAAAGCAAAGCAAACCCATTGATCAGAACACAGTGAGCCTCTAGGACAGAGCACGACTGCTCCTTGGGATATCGTTTTATGGAAGCAACTGACACATATTTTGGATAGATTCACAGCAAGCTAACTCTGTATCACTCAATAACAAAACAAAACAAAATAACAAGACAAGAAGTTCAATGCCATCCAGTCAATTTTGACTCAGAGTGATCCTAAAGGACAGAGTAGAACTGCCCCTGTGAATTTCTGAGATTGTAAATTTTTATCAGTAGATAGTTTCATCTTTCTCCTGAGGAGTGGCTGGTTTTGCAGTTAGCAGCCCAACACATTCACTACTACCTAGCAGATTCTGACTTAGAGTGACTCCATAGATTTCCTGAGGTTGTGAAAGTTTATGAGAGCAGAGTGCCTTATCTCTCTCTCCCGGAGTGCCTGGTGGGTTTGAACTGCTAACCTGTGAGCCTGGGGTTAGTAGCTAACCATACCATAGTACTGCTAGAGCGTTAAGAAAAGAATAGTAGCTCTATGAAAAACAAGTAACATAAATAAGTGGTGAACATATTGTCACTTAAACTTGATGTTTCACATTAACTTTCATATATTTCCAGAGTACAAGTCACAAAAATAGACAGGCTTCATTATGATTTGGGGATTCCCTCAGCCTCCTATGTCTATTTTACTTGTCTTAACTTGTGCCTTACATGATGCTTCATTGTTAATGTTGTGACTTGTGGTGCAAAGAAGTCAGGTACAACAAGCCCAATTTTAAAAAGGGGGAGCTGATTTCCCCCCATCAAGTTCCCTGGAAGTAACTTTGAATTTTGATAACCCCTTGAGGCAGTGGATTTGGGTAAATAAGACTGCTGATTTAATTTACAAACTCGGGTGAACCAAGTAAAGCACCATTCCACTTAGCACTTCTAAAATGAGGGGAGAACTTGATGGCAGCCAGAGTGTGCCAAGGATTGCAGCACAAGCTGTGCCGCTTTGACTTGCTGTGACCAATTGCTGCTCAGCATTACTGAGAGGTTCCCAGCTCGGCCGGAGCTGCAAGCACATTTAGTTTTCTCTTTGAGCTATGAGTCAGGATCTTCCCTGAGATGTCATAAAAACAAATGATATTACTTTGAGGAAAATTCATCTTTCTATTGTCTATAAAGAAGTAGACTGAATTGGCATGTGTTTTCATTCAATGTGTGTGACTTTTCTCAGGAGAGGAGGGACTTTACGGAGAATAACTCCTTCTGTTCGTTTCCTTTGAAAATATCCAGATATAAAAAGAAGCTATATGGCAGAGAACACAGGGAGTTGTTGAGACTTTCAGAAATCTGTCCTCTGCTTTCATATATGCAGGCTATTTCTGTAAAACTGTATTCTTTGATATCTGAACTTCTCTTACTAGAAATACAGTTATTAGAACCTGTGTTATCACTCAGGACTTAGGAAGTAAGGTCTGTAGAGTATTTGAGATGTAAAGGCTTAATAACAAGTACCTGTTTTCCACCCTTGATATCAATTAGCTCCATGTTTACATGATTAGACTATATTTAGCAACCACTATTCCCCGTTCCCCATCTGAAAATAAAACTCATGATTAGCTGTTCAGTATGAATTTGTCACACTTTAAGCAGCCTATTAGACTTGGCTGGGGTTGAATCAGTACAGCTTTGCTAATTTGGCATCTAAGCAAAGTTTGAATTAAAGCAACAACAACGAAACAAACCCGTTGTTTTTAGTTTTTATTTTGACTCATAGCAACCCGTTAGGTCAGAAAACTGTGTGCATAGGGTAAACAAGGATATAAATCTCCATGAAACCCAGAGGCCATATTAATCATTTACAGTCACTAGTGGGTTTGAACTACATATATTTTTGTTAGCAGCCTAGTGCTTAATCACCTCATCATGGAGGGAATGCTCAGAAAATGAGGTGTGGATGAATCCTCCTACTTTATTTCACATGCATATGAAAGCTGGGCAGATCTTAGAAGAATCGATGCCTTTGAATCATGGGGTTAACAAAGAATATTGACTATATCATGGAGTTCAAAAAGAATAAACACATTTGTGGTATGGTTGGTTTTGCATTGGGCTGCTACCTGTAAGAGACCAGTGAGACGTCCTACTCCCGTAAATAGTTACAGTCTCAGAAACCCACAATGGCAGTTCTTACCCTGTCCTATAGTCAGAGTCCGAACCTACTCGATGGCAGTTGGACACACCTGGATTGCTTCTTCGAAGAATAGATTGGAAGATTTTGTCTCATGTTCATGGAGATGTTATCAGACGGGAGCAGTCCCTGGAGAATGAACTCATACTTTGTAAGTGGAGGTTTAGTCAAAAAGAGGAAGAGCCCTTTCTTCAACAAGCCCTTCAAATATAACAACATTTATAAGGATGACATAGGACCTGGTAATGCTTCACTCAGTTGTATGTAGTTTCCCTTCCTAGTTAGTTAGAACAAGCTAGATGGCACCTAAAAACAACATATGCTTAGTGTGAGAGTGAAGAGAGTGCCAATAAACGCTAACAAGGCCAATACAACCCCCTTAGGTCTATATGAAGTAGCAGCAACAGTAGTGAAGGGAATATAATGAAGAATAAATGTATAAGTAATCTTTTAAATATGATTTATGAAAAATGAAAATGTTTTGAGTTCGTAATGACTTTATTATGCAATAGATCATAAACTTATAGTTTCTTGTTGCCATTTGTCAGATTTTGTTTGTAAGTGAATATTTATTACATGCTTTAAAGCAAGAGTTCAAAAAGCTTAACTAAAACACAACCATATTCATTCATTTATACTTAGTCAATGGTTGCTTTTGTGATGCAATCACACAATGAAGCAGTTATGGTAGAGATCTATGTGCACAAAGACTTGGTGAAACATTTATTATCTGGTTTTGTACAGGAAAAACTTGCTCCTCCTTGTTTGAAATAAATGTATTTTTTCAATAAAAAACATTTCTTCAATTGATATCCATTCTCTCAGGGTCACTTTTCACCTAAGCAAATGAAATATTTTCTTCTAAAGAAGCGGTTACTACATATATTCTTTTCATTTTATTGCTTCAATATGCCTTGTACTTCTTTAGGAAATGAAAATGTTGAATATGAAAGATATGCTTCTTATGCTGTATGAACATTCCAAAAAAGACACATATCTAAGTCTAGTAATATAGTGATTATAATTTATGGTAGTCTTAAAATTTTGTTTCATTGTAACTTGGGTGGGGGTATACATTTTAAATCACGAACTTTATATTCCACAGTCTAAACTACTAATCAACTGTCCCTCAACTTACTCCTCCCCTGCTCCTTGGTTTCCCTTCACCCTCTTGGGTGCCCTCATCTTCCACTTCACCCAAGGCAATTCCCATCAACTGTCTAGCCCATTGCTTCATCCTCCTGCTGTTCCTTAGCCCCTTTGGTAAATTCCAGAGTCTATTCTCTCTGGTATGAAAATATTTACCTTGTTTTGTTTTTCCTTACAATACTGGTCTCATTTAGTATTTGTCCTATTTTGATTGGCTTATTTTATTGAGGATAAAGTTCTCCAGGCCCATCCATGTCATAGGGTTCGTAGCCGGTTTTAGTTTTGCATAGTGTGTACATTAAGAAGGCCATGGAGAGCCATAGCTGACATCCTCTCCCTCCCCTACTGCCACAAAGTATGGGCTAGGACATTCTCTATCTACACTGACACCAACCGTTTCTCTCACACCACTTGACATCTGTGCTGAGCGTGATAATTCAAATTTTTTCTGTATTCCTATTCCTTAGTGTCTTTATCAGGAACGAGTGTTGAATATTATTAACTGCCTTTTCTGCTCAGATTAACATGATCATATGGTTCTTACATTTTATTTTGTTTATGAGGTGGATTACAGTGATAGTTTTACTAATGTTGAGCTACCCAGGTATGAAGTCCACTTGACCATGATGCATTGTTTACTATATATATATATGAATTTTATTGATAGGGTCTTTGCTTGGTTTGGTATGAGGTTTATATTTATTCATAAAATGAACTACATATATTTTTGTTAGCAGCCTAGTGCTTGATTGATTGATGGGAATTTAGTTTAATGAATAACTATGCAAACTGAGACAGAGAAAATTTTAGATAACTTTACTTGCAGCTGTTAACTAGTGACCACCACAAGCACCGCTACTGCTAGTATCCACTATGTGATGACAGCTGGACGAATTAGAATAAGAAATGACACAAGGGTTTTCTGCACAAGGAGTACAGAATAAAGTCATGATGCCTTATACACTTACAGCTACTTTAACAGTCCAAACAGAAGCAATAAGCATACCTATGACTAGTTATAAGCGTGGTATAATAAAAAAAAGAGTAGTATAATATTTTACTAACATTTACATTGAAGTTGTACGAGTGGTTTTCCATATATCAAACCACACATTATCACAATTTATTCCATCATTCTGCAAAATTTACTATCGAAAAGAGAATTTAGATTATCAAATCAATGTGTGCTTTCTGTACTTTCAGATATGTGACCCAAACAGATCACATCATCTCTCCAACCAGACGTTAGACGATTAGACCTCTTTGCTGGGGAGTAATTTTAAAGAAAAGAAATTGCTGTTTATGAAGCTTACATTTAGCTTTCAGAAAATGTCTCAGTGAACTGAAAGCCATGGAAAAGAGGCTGACAAGACAGAGACAGGTGTTGTTTTCTTCTGTACTAGGTACTTTTCTTCTGTCAAAACAGACAAGCAAACACCTCACTGGATTGAGACTTAAAGCGGCTGTCTACTCTTAGGACAGAGTAGAACTACCCCTGTGTGTTTCTGAGACTGTAAATCGTATGAGAGTAGAATGTCTCAGCCTTCTCCTACAGATCACCTGGTGGTTTCAAACTGCTGATCTTATGTTTAGCAACTCAACACATAATTTAATCCAAACATCCCGTGGCTCAATACTAGACAGATCTGATGGCTTCCATCTCCTTTTGTGGAATCTAGTACATTTTAACATGTTTAACAATAACCAGAGAATACCACTGTAAAATAATAACTGTATACTATTTCTTGTTGGCTTACATACCTGGAATCTAGTAATGAGGAGTAGAATTTATTTGTTTTGGCATGCTACTTTGAAGAATCAGTGTTTTGGAGGTTTTTATTTTGTTAGAATGAATAATGGCTTTGTGGGAAAAATGGCATTAATCAAATGATGTTTTTCATTGTCTTTGAGTCAACTTTGACTCAGAGTGACCCCTTGTTTGCAGAGTAGAGCAGCTCTATAGTGTTTCAGGCATGTCATTGAGTCATTTTGAGTAGTCTAACTGAGTCTATAGGATCAGATTAGCAGATGCTATTTATTAGATGCCTTTACTAGTTCTTTTTTTTTGCCTTTACTATTTCTAAGCATTATATACACAAAGTCCTACTTTTAAAATGACAAAATTTATTAATTATTCCACTTTGCAAATAATAAAATTCAAAATTAGACTAAATTACAAAACTAAAAGGAATTAGAGGTAAAAACTTGTTTAAGGTCAAATGTGGGGTACCAGGCCCCACAATCAAGTGGGTCCCAGGGGTGGTAGTGTAATTGAGGGGTAAAATTAAAGAGCCATCAGATGGGCATGCAATTGCTCACCTCCGGCATGGTCATGGTCTCAGCAGCCAGGTCTGCGCAGAGAGAGTGAATATATTTACAATCGTGGCTTACATACATTTGGGGGGATGTGCAAGACCCCTAATTATATCATAACAGGAAGGGGTTCTACCATAGTCATACATGCAATAGGAGAACGAGCTTGGGGTATACATGCAATAGGAAGGGGAGGCACTAGTGGTACACACGTGACAAGATGGGTGCCTAATCTCTAAAGCCTCCTGTAGCCCCACATGAAGCCCGGTCCTGGTCCCCTTCCACACGGACCCCACCAGCCCTTCTTGACCACAGGAGGAGGAGAGACCTGGGCAGGTGACTCCTGCGGCCACAAGGGAGCCTGTCAAGCTCAAGTTTGACTTCTCTGCTGGCAAGAGGGTCCCCCACCCCCGAAGCTGGGGAAGAGGCCAGGCCTCAAAACCCCTTTCAAGAGGTGGGAGGTCAGGAGGGCTGCCCCAGAGAAGGGCCAGAGCCAAGGGCTTGCTGCAGCTGACGAGTGCTCCCCACCCCC
>NW_022103937.1:1668719-1674739 GCF_000313985.2 Echinops telfairi
GAGCCTCCGAGCCAGCAGGTGGGTTCAGCCGTTCTTGATGGCTCTCCCCCAAGTGGCTCCCAGAACAGCCAGCGAGGAGGAAGTGACCTTTTCTACTGAGGAATCTGTCCCTTTGAGCAGCCCTGGCAGCAAGCCTGTGGTCACGCCCGCTGAGCAGGCAGCCAGGGAACCAGAGGCCACACCCACTGAACATGAGGCCTCGCCTGTTGAGCCCAAGACCACACCTGCTGACTCAGTGACCTTGCCCGCTGAGCAAAAGGCCGCGCCTGCCCTGGACCTCCGCAAGGAGAACTTCAGTGACCCTGCTGAAGTCCTAGGCACGGGGCCGACGTGGACTACTTGGAGCAGTTTGGAACGTCCTTGTTTAAGGAGTCCACCTTGAGGAAGCAGTCTTTATATTTGAAGTTCGACCCACTCCTGAAGGAAAAGCCCCAGCAGACTACTTCCCGTGGCCACGGAGACCACCAGCATCCAGGCCACAGTCACCCCAGTCTCAGGAAGTGTGCTGGAAGCCAAGCTGGTGGACATTGATTTTCTGGATGTGACAGTGCCCAGCCCTCCCCCAGGAGGAGAACTTGGAGCTGAAGAGCAGGTGAGAACAACTCCAGGCCAAGAACCAGGAGATGGAGAAGATCATGGATGAGTTTGAAGAGCTTGCCCGCCAGGTGACAGAGGAAGCCAAGAAAGAGAAGGAGCTTGCCGAGGCCAGGTTGCAGAGGGTCCTGAAGGAGAGGGACCAGCTGACCGCAGACCTGGACTCCATGGAGAAGTTCTTCTCCCACCTCTTCAAGCAGCTAGAGAAGCAGAAGGAGGTCATTGCAGGCTACCACAAGGACGAGGAGTCGCTGAAGCAGTGCAGCCGGGAGTCCATCCTGAGGGTGGACAAGGAGAGCCAGTGGTACCAGACACTCAAGGCCCACGCCGAGGAGAAGCTCAGCCGGGAGAACGAGGAGATGGCCCAGGTGTGCAGCAAGGCCCAGGCAGAGGGGCTGGCCTTCCAGGGGAGCCTGCGGAAGGAGCAGATGCATGTCCACTCGCTGGAGAAGACCATTGAGCAGAAGACTAAAGAGAATGACGAGCTCACCAGGATCTGTGATGACCTCATCACCAAAATGGAGATCTGACCTCCTCTCCTTCCTCGACTCCAAGCCTAACCTTGACCCTCCTTGAGTTGGCTTGACCTTGTCTTTGGGCTCTCCTTCAGGGGAATAATCCACTCTCCTTAGCTGGAGTGGGTCCCACCTAGGGTGGGAGAGACAATAAGGTCTGATTGCTCTAGATGGCTGATAACCTTCAGGGAGATGACATCTAAGAAGTTGACCTCCAGGTGTATAGTCATTGGCCATGTGTTAGCAAGCAGCATCTTGAATTTGGCATATAAGATGGGGGGACAACCTAGGGAAAAACCTCTCTGTATCTCACAATCAACATGGCTTTTAATGAAAGTATGCTTCCGTAAATAAATCATGTTAGAATACCTCTGTGACAGAGAAATCTTGTGATAAATACTGTTTTATACGTTGTTAGCTTTGGAGCACACAATGGTAGTTTTTCTGGAAGAGAAAGTATTACTTTCTGGCATTAATCTTTTGCTCTAACATTGTGCACATTACATATAGAACTAAGCTAATGTACATAATCTGTTTAATATTTTGATTACAAAGTAAAACTCAAATGTAGGAAACCAGAATAATAAATGTATATTTTAGTGAATTATAAGGTGAACACCCTCTGACCACTATCCAAGTCAATAAATACAACTTCATCTTCTATCCTAGAAAAGACTGTTAGTGCCAAGTTATACCATAGGTCCCTCTCATCCTTCAACTCTAACAACTCCCATGACTTATATAATATAGGCGTTGGGTTACAAAAATGATGGTCTAACTGTGTCTTTAAGAATGTGTAGATACATTGGACCAGGAGCATAATGGGTCTTACTTAGGCTTACTCTAGTGCCAGGATTCCTGATGGCATAGTTGGGCTAACCCCAATATCAGCAGTTCAAACACACCAGCCACTGTGAGGGGAAAAACAGTCCTTTTGCACCCATAAGTATTTCATAGCCTTGGAAATCAAGAGAGGCAGTTCTACTTTGCCCTATAGAGTCTGCATGAATCACAATGAACTCCATGACTCACTGCCATTGAATCCATGCCGGCTCATAAAGATCCTATCGGACAGGGTGGAGCTGCCCCTGTGATTTGTCAAGACCTTGACTCTTTAGGGGAGTCGAAACTTGCCTTTCTCCCTAGGAGTGGCTATTGGTTTTGAACTGCTAACTTAGTAGTTAGTCACCCACTGCATAACCCACTATAGCAGGGTGTCAAACTGGCAGCCCCCGAGATAATTTTTTGTGACCCGCGTGCGATGCTCGGACATAAAATAGGAAAAATTGTTATGAAGAAAATAGCGCTTAGCGGAGATCGAGGCAATACTGTACACACAATTCCCTCGTTAACCTTTTAACTACTGAAGACGAGTATACACGTGGCCCAGTGCCTTTCCTGGGGGCCTGTGGACATGTATAAACACACTAACTCAGTTCCAGCTATGTTTCGAAGTGATATGTCTGCCACTCTCAGTGTCACCTAATGTAAACAGATTCCAATAGTGAACAGGTTAAAAAGAGCACTCTGGGTTGTGCTGTTATGAATCATACCTAGTGGCAGCTCTCATTAACATTTTTAGAGGGAAGCCATTATGATTGTGCATCACATTTGTCAGCTGTTTTTTTTTGTTTTTTATTAGTTACTTTGTTATATTTTGTGTTTTTTATGAGTTACTTTGTTATATTTTCCGGTCACAACATAAGTGGTAAGTGAAAACTAGGAGGAAAGCTCTGGAAAGTTTTGGTTAAAAAAAGAATAATTTTTGTTTTATAAATACATTAAATAAAATAAATGCTTTAATAAAAGCAATTATATAGTGTTTTAATTATTCTATCCATATTCCTGAATCCTCACTTCAAAATACAAATGTAACACAATGTGTAAATGTGATGTGGCCCGCGTGAATTTTGCCTGTTGCGCCAAGTGGCCCGTGTTTTCATGGAGCTTGACGCCCCTGCAGTACATCGACAGTGCTTCTCAACTCCAGGGCAGTGAATTTTTTGTTTGTTTTTAAAGTGTAAGAAAAAGCTGGAAGCCTTCCAATGATTTAAAAGCTGCACCTGCAGCAAGTGAAGGTGTTTGTGATGTAAAATTTGTTGAAAGTAGGGGTTCCTACATGCTTTTTAAGTGAGGGCAAATTTACATAACCTGGGAGAAGTAGATTTACCATAAATCTCTGTTTATTGTCCTGGAACTGCCTGTAAGCACTTTTTCTCTTTGATTTCCTCAGCCAAGGGTGCATTTCTAGACATATAGTTTAGTCTAGCCCTTTTTAAAACTTTGGTGCCTTTTAAGCCTCTTTTTAACCGGCAGGTCCTTTTTCAGACTCTTCCTTTTCCTTATAATCTACCTAACGAAGAATGCGGATCCTTTAATCAGCAGACTTTACCATTGTCTGGGTAGCATGGCGGTGGTGCAGTTCAACCTGCATTTCTGCCTTCTCAATTTGCTGCAGTCAGCATTTGAATCCAGAGGTACAATCAGGCTCTAAGCTAGTTAGAGCTCTTACATGTGGTTTGTCCTTCCATTAGGACATATGTAATGTCTCCTTTTCATCAAGATTTATCTCTCTCCATCTCTACATCCCAAGGAGCCCTGGTGATGTAATGTTTATGTGTTGGGCTACGAGCTGCATGGCCCTCAGTTCAAAACCACCAGCAGCTCTGTGGGAGAAATGAGCGTACACATTTTATGCCCGTAGACAGTTACAGTCTCAGAAACCTATGTGGGGTGGAGTGTCACTATTAGCCAGCATTGACTCAATGGCAGCTAGTTTGCGTTTGGGATCTCTATATCCCATCACTTGTCTGTCAGTCTGTCCTATTGTGGTGGCTCACCTGTTGCTGTGATGCAGAAAGTTATGTCACTGGTATTTCAAAAAACAGTCAAAAGGAACCAAACTCACTGCCATTGAGTTGATACTGACTCATAGTGACAGGGTAGAACTACGCCTGTGGGTTACTGGAATTTCAAACACCAGTCAAGAGACCTCAAACTCACTGCCACTGAGTTGATGCTAACTTGTGGTGACGAAGTAGAACCGCCTCATGGGTTTCTGAGGCTATACTTGTTTCAGGGAGTAGAACGCCCCATCTTTCTCCCTCAGAGGAGCTGCTGGTGTCAAACTTCGGATCTTGCAGATCGCAGCTCAACTTGTAACCACGACACCGTCAGAGTTCCTCAAACACCAGCAGGGTCGCCCAAAGTGAACAGGTTCCCACAGAGCTTCCAGATGAGGAACAGACTGTGCGAAGAAGGAATGGTCTGGCTTCGTCAGAGGAATGGTGGATAGCGGCAGATCACTGTCAGACCCCCGAACACCTCACGGATAGCAGGTGAACATTGTCAGAGAGAGCGCCAGGGGAGGAGCCTGTCAGGTTGAGGGGTCCTCATCACAAATACCTTCAACAACACAAAAGAAACTCTCCACCTGGGCTTCTCCAGATGGAACACACAAACTTTAGAATTGTCTTGAGGAAATGATATTGTCTTTTTACTCAATTGTACCATAAACCTTGAAGCCTCTGACCATAGATATGTGAAGTACATGAGAACATACATTGTAGCAGCTGTTGATCCTTCATTCAGAGCCAAAGAGGGCTCCTTTTATAACACTTTTTGTTTATTACTTGGAATAACTTCACGTAGATTCTTCCCTTCCATTAATTTATTAATCAGATGTAAAATTCATACAGAAAATCCAGAAAAAATGTTTGATTCTTTTTTGTTGTTGTTATCGTTGGTAGGTGCCATGAACTAAATTTGACTCATAGAGATGCCATGCACAATAGAACAAACACTGCTGGTCCTGTGCCATTGTTATGACTCTTGCTATGTAGATCCAAGGAAGGTGAAGTCTTTGACACTTTCAGTCTTACATTATTTAGCATGTTAAGTCTATTAGCACAGTTTTGAAGCTTTGATTTTCTTTACCTGAGTTGTAATCTATACTATTGCAGTCCTTGAGCTTCATCGATAAGAGCTTCAAGTCCTCCTCACTGGCAGCAAGGGAGCTTGTGTCATCTGTATGTTTCAGGTTGTTAATAAGCCTTCCTTCAATCCTGACACTTCATTCCTCTTCATTTAGTCTAGTTTTTTGATTTTTTGCTCAAAATACAGATTCATTAAGTATGGTGATAGGATATAACCCTGTCTCACACTTTTCTTGATTTTGAAAACCAGAGTATTCTTGTGTTTTGTTCAAACATTTTTTTTCCCTTAGTAACATGGGATTTTCCCAACAGCTCTATTTGCATAAAAGTCCTATGTTATACATTTCAGTAGTTCAATCATAACAAGAAGTGTTATACAATCATCACCATAATCATTTATGGAACATTTCTTCAATTTTGTACTCATCATTGTTATTAGCTCCCTGTTTCCCCACAGTCTTCCCTGCCATAACCCCAGGGGACCAATAATCTAATTACTGTCTCTATAGATTTACCTGTCCTGGATTTCATATGCAGTAAAACCTTAAAAAACAAACAACAACAATAAAAACTAACAAGATAACAAAGTAAAACAGATAAAACACCTCAATCAAAAAAAAGAAAGCAGAAAAATATTAAAAACTAGAATTTCATTTCACACAAATTGCTTCTTGATCCATGTGCAGGTTCCTCGTGAGCACAATGAAGTGTTCTGAAATTCTCTATTCACACTATCCTAATGGCTCTTAATTTACTCTCAGTCATCCTCTTAATGAATGTGACATGATAATTTTAAGTAAATTTAATATGTTTCAGTACAGTGCAATTAAAAATTCCTTGGTAGTCCATCTTACTCCCCTCCCCCAACATGATGTGTTTATATTTAATCTATTTAATATACACTTTCATCATGGGGCATTAATCAGTTAATCAATATAAAGCCTAGGGTTTTTTTTTGTTGTTGTTGTTTTTTTTA
>NW_022103937.1:1676568-1678016 GCF_000313985.2 Echinops telfairi
TTTTTTTTTTTTTTTAATGTGAAAAGAACACCTTCCTGCAGTTAACACGCATCAGTTTGTTTCCATTAAGAGGACAACATCTAAAGGTGAAACTGCCCTGTTTAGTATCTGCTTCTTTGGGAATGTTGAGACATCAAAGGTCAGTTTTAATAACTTGAACAGCACAAAGGTGTTTCAGGGTCAGGTTTGATTCAGGAGGCTCTTCAAAGTCACATCCGGCCAAGTTATTTTTCGTGCTGACAATCACACCTAACAAGTGCAATAGCATCTCCAGCTTCCACTCTTCCCACCAGAGGCAGCACCCCAGCAGTGAAAACAGGACCAACAGCAACTGTGTGGAAACGAAGCTCATAATGCTGGAATCTTGAGGTGACTGGACCTTGAGGGATGATACTCCTGTGTGCCTGTCCCAACCCTGCAACACAAAAACTAAAAACCCAGTGTATATATGTAATTAGATCTGATTTTAAATACTCTCTCTATTCTTGGAGCTTCAGATGCAGAAGCTAAGTATTTCCACATGACATTGCTTCCCAGGAAGCAGTCATTATAGGAATCCATCTTGCTTTATCTAGAAAAAAACCTACTGCCATTGACACGCCGTGACCCATATAGGATTTTTGATACTGGAAATCTTCAGGGGAGCAGGAAGCCTGAACTTTCACCCATGACGCACAACTGGTCTTTTAAAGTAATGCTTCAGATTATACATCCCAGTTTCATTTTCTTCGTGATCTGTCTGCATATTACATTATGCATATGACTTATCACCCTTTTGGATATCAACATTTTACAACTTTAAGTGAATTGTAGAAACATTACTTCCATTTTGCCCACTTTTAAATACCGTTACCACAAATACTGAACTGACAGGGTGTTGTTTTGTTTGTTTATTTATTTTTGGAGGGGTAAGTAAATCTGCTTTCATTTGTTTTGGTATAAGAGTGATGATGTTCTATTTCTTTCTGTTTTAATTTTTTTCTCTTTAGATTTCAGAAGATTAATTATGTGTTTAACCATGCAATATTAATTAATTAAAACTTCAATCTTTATTTAGATTTAAATGACTTCATCTTTACTGAGGTGAGCTTTTTATTTCACATTGTTCTCAAGGACACAAGTAAATTAAAACTAGATTCCATAGTTATTTTTGCCACATGTCACAAACAATAATCTCAAAATAATAACCCTAAAATTACTATTACCAACTTTGATCACTAAGACAGTACAAGAAAATAGATTTGCTTTGTTATCTCCATAAGCCACGATATTTCGCAAGAGCATATACTGTGGGTCAGAATACTTTTAAAGTTCAGTTCCTTTTCCTTTTCCATATACCATATATACTCGACAGTCAGCCGGCCCGAGTGTCAGCCGAGGTACCTAATTTTAACCACGAAAACTGCATTAAAAATGTGCTGAAAAACTCAACTTATACACGAGTATGT
>NW_022103937.1:1678913-1683209 GCF_000313985.2 Echinops telfairi
TTGGACTTGTGGGCTTGGGCAGCATTGGGTTGGGATGTTTTCGTGATGCACACTTTCTTTACATAAAACTCTCTTATAAATGAGTTGCTGTGGATTTGTTTCTCTAAAGTACCTAGAGTAATACAGAGGGCATTAAAGTAATAAATATATGATCATCCCAGGCCACCAATCATTGAGTACCCTCAATGAGAGAGCTGAACCAAAGTCCAATGACTACCAAGTACATAACTTTGGGATAGCAGTCATCTGCTCCTTGTCACACAAGGTCATTTAATGCTTAAGTCTGAGGAAGTATGTCAGTTCCTTAAATCTACTACAGCTGAGTTAGAGGGAAAGCCCAGCTCACTTAATGTAGTTTCCACATTAACTCTTTCTCTTGTGGTCTATGAAGGTTGTTGTGTATCTGGAAAGGACAGAGCCTAAAGTGCTGGGAACCTATAGCATATGGCCTGTGTGACTATGGGCTGTAAAAACTAGGTCAAAATGTCCAATTAAGAACATAATATTAGGCATATTCTCCCCTTGAATTCTATTTAAGTGTTGTTAATCATATTTTTCCTGATAAGAGATTGCTCCTCCTGGTTTCCCCCCAACAGAAATGTAATTGCATTCTCCAAGATGTGCATGTGCCCTCCCGTGACCTTGCCTTGAGTTTCCAGTAAGGTTTGGTCATCACTCTTGTATAAGTCTGTTGATTTGGGATGACTTTAGCACAATGTACAATGTGTTAGTCCGGATATACTAGAGAAACAAATCCATAGAAACTCATATGTGTATAAGAGAGAGTTTTATATAAAGGGTAATTATACATTAAGAAAACATCCCAACCCAGTCCAGTCCAAGCCCATAAATCCAATATTAGTCTATATGTCCCATACCAATCTATAAAGTCCTCTTCAGACTCATGAAACACATGCAATGACGCTGAATGCAGGATGATCGGAGGCCAGTTGGTAAAAAGGGTCTCCACATGGCTTCTCCAGCTTCCAGGTCTGCATCAGGATAGTTCCATGTGGCTTCTCCAGCTCAGGGCACTAGCACAGTGTAGTTCCACGTGTTTTGTCAGCTGCTATGTCTCCCAGGGAGTGAGCCGAGAGAGTCTATCTCCCGCCTCCAAGCAGGAAATAACAGAGTTCCCAGAATTCTCAGGCCCATACAGAAGCCTCATTGGCTATGAACTGATTGACAGACTAGACTCTACCCCTTCACTCATAACTGAATGGTCTGCTCCCTCTTGAACAATTATGGTGAAAGTGCATAACCCTGACTCAAACCTTTCCCAATTTGAAACCATGCAATACCCCTCTTAATCTTTTCCAGAGCTTACCTCTTGTTCTACATATAGGCTTCCCATGAGCAATTAAATTGCTTGTATTTCCCACTCTTTGTAATGTTTTCCACAGTTTGTTAGGACTTGCATAGCCAAATGCCTTTGCATGATCCAGAAAACACCACTAATCTTTTTTTGTGTGTGTGTTCTGTGCTTTCAGCCCCAATCCATCTGATATCAGCAATGATGTCATTGCTCATTTCATATCCTCCTCTGAATCCAGCTTGAATTTCTGGCAGTTCACTGTCCACATATTGCTGTGACAGTTTCAAATTTTTCTTCAGCAAAATTTTGCTTGTATATGATATTGTTTGATAATTTCTGCATTCTCTTATAATTTTCTGAAATGGGAACAGATACAGATCGCTTCAAGTTGGCTCGCCAGGTCTCTCAAAGTTCTTGGTGAAGATGAGTGAGCACCTCCAGCCCTGCGTCCCCTTTTTGAAACGTCTACATTGGTATCTATCAAATCCTGGAACCTTCATTTTCTTTTCTTTTAAATACTTTTACTGGGAAGCTCTGACATCTCTTATCACAATCCATACATTCATCCAGTGCGCCAAACACATTTGCACATATGCCGCCATCATCATTTTCAAAGCATTTTCTTTCCGCTTGAGCCCCTGATGTCAGCTCCCCATTTTTTCCCCATCCCTCCCCTGCCCTCCCGTCCACACAAACACTTGATAAGTTATAGATTATTATTTCCATATCTTACATTGTCCTCCGTCACTCCTCACCCACTTTTCCATTATTTGTCCCCCTAGGAGGGGGGGTGTAGATTGATCCTTGTGATCGGTTCCCCCTTTCTCCCCCCACCCAAACTTAATCCTCCTGCTATCTCTACTCTCATTGTTGACTCTAAGGAGTTTATTTATCCTGGATTCCTCGTGTTTTGGGCTCTTATCTGTAGCAGTGTGCATGCTCTGGTCTGATCCAATTTATAAGGTAGAATTGAGGTCATTATAGTGGAGTGAAGGAAGCACCATAGAGCTAGATGAAAGTTATGTGCTTCATTGGTGCTATACTGTACCCTGATTGGCTCATTTCTTCCCTGTGACCTCTATGGGAGGGATGTCCAATTGTCTACAGATAGGCATTGGCTTTCCACTCATGACCCCCAACCCCATTCACCTTTGGTATGGTTTTGTTCTGGGTCTTAGATGCCTGATATCTGATCCTATCGACACCTCATGATCAAATAGGCTGGTGTGCTTCTTTCATGTGGACTTTGTTGATCCTGAGCTAGATGGTTGCTTGTTTATCTTCAAGCCTTTAAGATCCCAGATAGTGTATCTTTTGATAGCCAGGCACCATCAGCTTTTTTCAGCCACATTTGCTTATGCACCCATTTTGTCTTCAGCGATCATGTCGGGAAGGTGAGCATCACAGAATGCCTGATTGTTAGAACAAAGTGTTCTTGTGTTGAGGGAGTACTTGAATCGAGGCCCAATGTCCATCTGCAACCTTAATTTTTAACATACAGATATGAGTACACAGTGCTATGCCCCTCTCATTTTATGTATATACACATACATAGGTACATTTCTGTATTTAGACCTCTATAAATGTCCTTTCCTTTCTGCTTCTTTCCTTTATTTCCTTTTACTTTCCTCTTGTCCCACCATCATGTTTGTCCTTCATTCGGGTTTAATAATTACTCTATGCTACATTGCCCTTGATTAAGCCCCACTAGGCATCCTATGATCTTCCTTCCATTGATTTTAGTTCACTTGTCCTTCGGTTGTTTCCCTACCACCCTTCCTTTCTCCCACCTACCCTTCTCCCGTATCCCCCTGGAACCACTGGACCCATCCTTTTCATCTCCGAATGATTTATCCCGCTTATCTTATCTAGATAGACATGTAGATACATTAATAAGTGCAAAAACCAGGCAAAGTCAAATAAAACAACAAAAGAAGTCAAAACCAACAAAACAATGACAACAACAACAAAACAAACACACACAAAAAAACAGTAACAGAAAGTCACTGACAAAAATGGAAAAGTCAATAAATAGTTCAAGGTCTGTTTGTTGGTCTTTATGAGGGTTTTCCAGTTGAGTCTCATGGGGTGCCACGATTTGTCTCCAAAGTCTA
Source organism: Echinops telfairi (assembly GCF_000313985.2). Taxonomy (NCBI): domain Eukaryota; kingdom Metazoa; phylum Chordata; class Mammalia; order Afrosoricida; family Tenrecidae; genus Echinops; species Echinops telfairi. The sequence continues at coordinate 1,682,343 of NW_022103937.1, forward strand.
TTTTTGGGATTCCCTGGGGTTGTCATCACTCTGCTCCCCCTGCTGCTCTGTTGCATGCCCTTAGTGTTTTGCCCCAGTGTGATGGGGCCAGACCGTGCACGATTCCTGCACTGTCTCCAGTGCTATCCCCTTGGTGGGGCTGGCCCTATGGTCCTCCCTGTGCATTGTCTGTTTTGAGCAGGAACATAGTTCTCGGGACGTGATGGTAGGCCAGGAGGGCCTCTCCTTCCTCTCTATCACTTTTGTTTCTCCCGTGTGCTCTAATCCAACATGAACCTCTCCCCAAACTACAGCCTCAGTGCTGTCCTCTGAAGGGGGTGGGGTGTGTCCACATAGTTGGGATTGGTGCCAGCCCCACAGACCTCTCAATTGGTTCCCTAGTACAAGCTGGTATGTTTTATTCATGTCTTGGCCCATCAGGCGGTCTCTCCCTCTCCTGTGGAGATATAAATAATACCTTCTCCTTAGGTGGGTTAGTGCTCTGCTCCCCGCCTACCTGTGTCTTTTCTCTCTCTCTCTCTCTCTCTCTCTCTCTCTTTTCCCCACCTCTTATTTAGTTGGCTGCCATATGTCTCCCTGGATATGATTTGGCCCATGCCATAGTTGTTGGACCTCAACCCAGAAATGTATGTATATGGTAGCTTTTCCCCTATGCCCGCTTTTTTTTTTAAGCTTACCTCAGTGGACTCATGTTGTCCTTGTCCTTTTGTGCTTGGCTTACTTCACTTAGTATAATTTCCTCCAGTTCTTCCCATGTGGTGATGTGCTTCATGCATTCATCACTGCTTTTTAGGGATGCATAGTACTCCGTTGCATGTAAGTACCACAGTTTTTAAATCCATTCGTCTGTTGATGGAAATTTGGGTT
>NW_022103937.1:1683309-1684718 GCF_000313985.2 Echinops telfairi
ATCCATTTGTCTGTTAATAGAAATTTGGGTTGTTTGCAATTCCTTGCAATTGTGAACTGTGCCACGATGAACAGTGGAGTACAGATGCCTGGCCATGGTTTGTTTCTTGCCTCTCCCGGGTGTATGCCCAGTATGGGAGCTCAATTTCCATCTGTTTTAGATATCGCCAAATTGATTTCCATAATGGCTATGCATACCTACAGGTCCACCAGCAGTGGACCAGAGTTCTTATCTCACCACAACCCCTCCAAAACTTGTTACTTTCTGAATTGGGCTATCTTTGAGGGTGTTAGGTGGTATCTCATAGTTGTTTTAATTTGCATTTCCCTTATGGCTAATAATAGGCAACATTTTCTCATATGTTTATTGGCCATTCGTATTTCTGCCCCTGTGAAACTTCTGTGCAGGTCCTTTGCCCATTTCTTAGTGGGCAATTAGTTTTTTTCTTATTGTAAACTTGCAAAGTATTGTAGATTTTAGTAATAAGGCCTTTGTCTGATGTGTCATTGCTAAAGATGTTTTCCCAGTCCGTGGACTTTCTTATTACTTTCTTGGTGAATTCTTTTGATGTACACAGGTTACTTATGTTCAGGACATCCTATTTGTCAATTTGTGACCCCTCTGTATTTGTATCCTTCCTTATTTCTGATAACTTATATATTCCCTGTGCCAAGGTTCTTAGGCTTGTCCCAATTCCATAATTAATGGCCCTAATAGTTTAGGGTTTTACCTGAAGTTTTGTGATCCACCTTGAGTTTATTCTTGTGCATGGAGTGAGGTAAGGGTCTTGCTTTGTTTTTCTGCAGGTAGATATCCATGTTTTACAGCACCACTTATTGAAGAGGGCATCCACTTCCCATTTGATACTTTGGGGACTCTTATCAAAGATCAATGGTCTGTATGCTGATGTTTTTATGTCTGGGTTTTCAACTCTTTTCCATTGGTCTGAGTATCTGTCATCATACCAATACCACACTGTTTTGACCACTGTGAGTGTATAATAGGTGCTAAAGTCAGGTAGAGCAAGCTCTTCCACCTTCCTTGTCCTTCTTCTTGAGGAATTCCCTGCTAATTCTGGGCATCTTGCTTCTCCATATAGTTGGTAATCAGTTTTTCCAATTCTTTTAAGTGGGATGATGGTATTTGTATCAGGATAACATTAAATTTATATAGTGCCTTGGGCAGAACTAACATCTTTACTATATTGAGTTTTCCAATCCACAAGCATGGGATAGTCTTCCATTTGTTGAGGTCACCCTTGGTTTCTTATAATAATAGTATTCTGCAATTTTCCTTGTCAAAATATTTTGGGTTTTTTAGAAGTCATGTATATCCCTAGATATTTCAATTTATGCTTGGCTATTGAAAAGGATACTACCTTTTTTTTTTTTCATTTTCTTTTTTTTTGG
>NW_022103937.1:1686931-1725181 GCF_000313985.2 Echinops telfairi
AAAAAAAAAGAATCGGTGTTGTATGTTTTTGAATACTTTCTCCGCATCTATCAATATTATCATATGGTTTGTATAATTTTTCATGTCAAAGTGGCAAATAATGGTCTTTCATATCTTTAATCATCCCTGCATGCCTGGTATGAATCCCGCTTGGTCAGGGTGAGTTATTTTTTTATATTCTATTGGCCAGTATTTTGTTAAGGATTTTTGTTTCGATGTTCCCTCTGCCCTGTGTAGGGACCTAGGACTGGCAAGGGGTCCCCTAGTCACACGGAGGACAGGTAGGTCCTCCATAGCTGCATGTACAATAACTGAGGGAGGACAGTAGTTGTCCTCGCTTGTGCCAAGGCTGCTGATACCCTAATAGCTCAGAGGATTTTTGGTGTTGTTTTTCCCCCTGGCCAGGTGAAATTGAATTAATTTATTCTGAAACTAATTCTTGCTCCAGTGGCTCTTTGGTATGTTGAAAGCCTCTTGGCTCTGTAGCTAACTTCTAGTGTTCCTTAGCATGGGCTCCCTTATTATGTTAATGTATGCTACAGGACTCATTCTACCAGTTGTCTTGGATTTAAACAATGAGCCTGGGAATTTCAGGTAAGTTTACAAGTCTTATCTAGATGAGATAGGCAGGGTAAACAATCCAGAGGAGAAAACAATGGGATCCATGGTTTGAGGGTGGGGTGGGGTGGTAGGCATGGTAAAGCGGGGTGTTAACAAACCTTAGGATCAAGGGAACAACAAGTGATCTAAAATCACTGGCGAGGGAGAAGAGGGCATAGGATTCTTGATCAAGGACAATGAGGAATTACTCAAACCCGAATCAAGGCCGAACATGTTAGTGCAGTGGTTCTCAACCTTTCTAATGCCGTGACCCTTTAATACAGTTCCTCATGTTGTGATGAACCTTAACCATAAAATTATTTGTGTTGCTACTTCATAACTATAATTTTGTTACTGTTATGAATCAGGGAACACTTGTGAAAAGGTCATTTGACTCCCAAAGGGATTGCGACCCACAGATTGAGAACCGCTGTGATAATGGGAAAAGAGGAAAGTAAACAGAAATAGAGGAAAGAACTAGGAGGCCAAGGACATTTATAGAGGCCTAAATATAGGCATGGACATATATAAATATATTTATATATAAGGATAATTAAATAGATCTATGTACATATATTTATATATTAAATATTAAGGTAGCAGACGGACATTGGGCCTCTAAGTACTCCTTCAATGCAAGAACACTTTGTTCTAATAACCTGGCATTCTGTGATGCTCCCCTTTCTGACATGATCGCTGAAGACAAATGTGTGCATAAGCAAATGTGGTGAAGAAAGCTGATGGTGCCTGGCTATCAAAAGATATAGCATCTGAGATCTTAAAGGCTTGAAGATAAACAAGCGGCCAGCTCAGAAGCAATAAGGTCTACGTGAAAGAAGCCCACCAGCCCGTGTGATCTGAGGTGTCAGTGGGATCAGGTATCAGGCAACAAAGACCCAAAACAAAAAAGCATATAAATGTAAATGAGGGTTAATGCGGAGTGGAGTACCAAAGCCCATTTTCAGACAATTGGACATGCCCTTACAGAAATATTACAAGGAACAGCCCAGCCAGTCAGGGTGCATTATAGCACCAATGAAACATACAACTTTCCTCTAGTTCTTTAATACTTCTTCTCCCCCACTATCATGATCCAAATTCTATCTTACAAATCCAGCTAGACCAGAGCATGTACACAGGTACAGATAAGAGCTGGAAACACAGGGAATACAGAACAGATAAACTCTGTAGGACCAAAAATGGGAGTAGAGATACCAGGTGTGTAAAGGGAAGATGGGAGGAGAAAGGGGAACCGATCACAATGATCTACATATAACCCCCTCCCAGGGGGATGGACAATGGAAAAATGGGTGAAGTGAGTCATCGGTCAGCGTAATACATGGAAAAATAATAATAATTTATAAATTATCAAGGGTCATGAGGGAGGGAGGGGACAAAATGAGGAGCTGATACCAAGGGCTCAAGTGGAAAGAAAATGTTTTGAAAATAATGATGGCCGCGTATGTACAAATGTGTTTGACACAATGGATGTATGTATGGAGCGTGATAAGAGCTGTATGAACCCCCAGTAAAATGATTAAAATAATAATAATTAAAGAAATTTTACAAGACTCAAGTGAAATCTTATATCGTTCGAACAAATTCTTTAAAAAAAAGTGTTTATTTGCTTTTTGATGTTTCCTGGCTCCAGCTTTATTCACCCCTTCATTTTTCTTTGTGTTTTTTTCCTGGTCAATTACCATTCATGTCTGAGCAATTTCTCTTCATGGAAGGACTGGGTATTTAAAGGAAATGCTTTCTTATGAGCTTTGGGAATTCACAGGGTCTCCACTGTTCCAGACTCTTTCTTCAGCATGAGCCCCGTTTACTCATCTGTGTTGTAGTAATATAATACTACCCTGTTCAACCCCATTTCAACTGCTGTTTCTGTTTGGCATGCTGTAATTTCCCCTGGATAATCAGGGTTGGTTATTTCAGGTCCATTATTTTTATTTCTATCAAGCAATCTTTTGCTTACTCCTACTTCCTCTTTTACAAACACTGATATTGTGCACTTTTTCTGTTTTTTAATTGCTGAACTGTTTGGTTTTTTTTGGTGGGGGGCGGAGAGGGCAATTTATAGCTTCTTGTCACTTAGGTTGTAAATGTTTTTTATAGTGTTTTGCTTTCACTATCTAGTTTCTTTTTCATTTTTTTGTGGGAAATCCCCAAAATATGGTTCTACCACTGCTGTCTTCTAAGAATGATTTGATTTTGTGTGTGTGTGTGTGTGTGTATATATATATATATATATATATATGAGAGAGAGAGTTTGAATGTACCCATTTAGTTATTTATGATGCATTGGTTTCAGTTAATGTTGGAAATTGCATCTGAAGAAAATGTATGACTTAAATATTCATCATTTAAGAACTTTTCATTTCTTACATCTAGTTGGTTTATCTTTTTAGTAGACCTTCCCATATTTAGAAGCCCAATATCCTCATAAATAATTTCTCCTTTCTCTGGAAACCCACACTTGAGAAAGTATTTAATGTTCTATCCTTGTGTACAGGATTCCTGATATAATACATTATGCACTGGGCTGCCAAGCACAAGGTCAGCAGTTCAAACCTATCAGCCACCCCAAGGGAGAAAGATGAGTATGTCTTCTTTTGTGACAATTCGCATTATCTGTAATTCTAAGGAGCAGTCTACCCTGCCCTGTAGGTTGCTGGAAGATGGAATAAAGTAGATAGAAGTGGTTCGGTTTGTAGTTTGTTTATTATTCTGTAGCTTAGCTTTCATTTGACATCACTTTTCCTCCACTTGAAAGATTATTGCTGTGTCTGCACCGATACTGCTTAGCTAGAACCACCTTGAATAGCTACCGCACAAATCCTTACATCTGAGATACTGTCACTATTTGGCGTCCCTGCTTCTGTTCCCACATTGTGGAATGTTTAATAAATAATATAGTTAAGAAGCTGCCAACTATGTTCACTAAAATTTCATTGCATGTAATCTCAGTTGGACTTTTATGGTTGCTCTGTAATCCTTTTTTATTGCTTATGTGCTTCACGACTCATAATGTTTATTTCATAACCACACAGGACTCTTCATACAGTTAAACCCCATGCTACTTTTAACTTCAGTGAACTCATAGGCTCTTCTGGTTTTAATACCTTCAATTCTCTGAACTAAAACTTATAAAGAAATCTGTTGTGTCTTTCTTCTCACCATTTAAGATAACAATATGCAACCTCCTCAGATATAATTTCTCTTCCTCAACACATCTCATATTCTGCATTTATTAATTTTGCTTCTTTTCATTTAATATCTGATAGTATCTCAAAAACAAAATATCAGTTTCTTTATAATCTTAATAAACTCAAGATCAATTGTCACCAAACTGCATAAAATAACAGAGCATTTATAGTTCCTGTATTCCTGTATTCTTCCATTAAAATTATTTTTATTTAACATCAAGTTTATTTCCTTACCCACAAACATATCCCTATTATATTCTTTCTTGTATACTAAAAGTTTTATTTTTATCGAAGTACCTTATGCACATTTGAAAACTCTAAGTTGCATAATAAGGTTTACAGTAGTAAATGATAGCAAATGCCTCTTCCCCATCCCCCTTTAATTTCCATCTAAGCTCCACTCCACACATATAATAACCTCCAGTATTGTTTTAGTGGTTTGAGTTTTAAAATATAACTTCAATATTTTTAATTGTTAGGGAAATTATGATTTCTTTGTTCATCAATTCGGGCATTATCCATTTACTCTCATCTGGTCTCTGAGCACAATCTTTATTTTATTTCCCATCGTATACTTTATTTATTTATTTTAAATAATTTTGTTTGGGCCTCGTATAATTCTTATCACAATCCATACATGTATCCATTGTGTCAAGCACATTTGTACATTTGTTGCCATCATCATTCTCAAAACATTTGCCTTCTACTTGAACCCTTAATATCAGTTTCTCATTTTCCCCCTCCTTCCCTACTCCCCTCTCCTTCATGAACCCTTCATAATTCATAAATTATTATTGTTTTGTCATATATTAAACTGTCCGACCTCTCCCCACCTCCCACTTCTCTGCTGTCCATCTCCCAGGGAGGAAGTGATACATAGATTCTTGCAATCAGTTCCCCCTTTCCACCCCACATTCCCTCCACCCTCCAGGCATCGCCACTCTTGCCACTGGTCCTGAAAGGGTCATTTGTCCTGGATTCCCTGTGAACACAGTCTTTGAATTATTGTGTCATAATTTTTAAAAGTCCTGTACTTTAGGTTCTTTCCCCTTCTCCTTATTATAACTTAGAGAAAACATTTTTCAAGCTTTAGCCAACTAGCATTCTAGAATAAATTTTACTTTTCAATACATAGTTTTGATTTTTCTAGTACTAATAATGTCTATTTATTTTTCTGTGTGTGTTTAAATACTCTAGCAGCTCCATGAAGTGATGTTTAATGCCATCTTGTATTGTAAAGCCTATCATATAATATATCTGCCAAACTTCCTTCACTTTTCCGGGATAAATCCCTGCTGGAGCTCCACACTGTCCTCCGCATTCATTACCTTCCAGATTTGCTGTGCAGATGTCATCTTATGGCTTCCTTTTTGCCATTATTCCCCGGAATGTTTTCCTGTCTTTCTCCTGCATCGGATCCCTTGCATTTCCTACATTTTGATGGTATAACAAATACAATTTTGGTAGAGGACATGTTCCAGGAATAACCTTGCTGTAAAAAGACTACATAGTCAAAATTTAGACACTTTGGATGTCGATTAATATTTAAACTAGGTATGAACTAATAGACTAATATACTTTAATAATTTTTTAAACATTGCACCACCATTATATTTTAACATGTAATATTATGCAAAAATCTAGGCATCAAAATTGGAGGAAGGTTTATTAACAACCTGTGATATTCACATGACATAAACTTGCTTGCTGAAAGCAAAGACGACTGGAAGCAGTTGCTGATGAAGTTCAAGGACTAGAGCCTTCAGTACAGATTACAAGTCATTGTAAAGAAAAACACAAGCTTCAAAATTGGAACAATAGACAATATCATGATAAACTGAGAAAATATTGAAGTTGTTGAGAATTTCATCTTGTTTGGATTCACAATCAATTCTCATGAAAGCAGCAGTCAAGAAATCAAAAGACATTATATTGGCCAAATCTGCTGCATCAGCCTCTTTAGAGTGTTGAAGAGCAAGGCCATCACTATGGAGACAAAGGTGTTCCTGGCCCAAGCCGTGGCATTTTTCAGTAGCTGTGTATGCAAGTGAGAGTTTCACAACGACTCAAGAAGGCCAAGGAAGAACAACTGGTGCAGTTGGATTATGGGGTTGGTGAAGCATCTTGGAAGGACCGTGACTGCCAGAAGGAACAAAATGCTCTCTCTTGGACGAAGTGCATCCAGAACACTCCTCAGAAAGAAGGATGAGACTGCATCTTATGCACTTTGGCCACGTTTTCAGGAGAGTCCGCACCCTGAAAAATGGCAGCATGCTTTGTAAAGTGGAAGGTCGGCAAAGAAAAGAACCATACATAAGATGGAGTAACACAGTGGTGGCAACAATGGGCTCAAACATTGTAGTATTAAATTTAAATGAAGAGGAGGTGGGTGAGTGGGGTGCCAGCCCCACCCGCTACTAGAACTCACTGGCTCAGTAATGCACAATTGTACAGTTGAGATATATATAAGTATTATATTAAAGTCATCGAGAGCATGAGAGATAATACAGTCAGACATATTACATGGTAGCATTGCTCGCCTCTGCCCTGCTTGGTGGTCCTCGTGGGGGAGAACCCGGCTGCCAGAGTAGGAGCAGCTGCCTCCCTCGAGGGAGCAGATGCCCTCGTCCACCTCCCTCATGGGAGCCCTCCCCTGAGAACCAGGGAGCCTCCTTATTTATCGCTAACCATGCATCATATCACTTTAGGGGGATACATCACAGCATCATGCATCACAGAGAGGAGCAATACAATTCACAACAACCTGCGTCATAGGGAGGGGTTGCAACATAGGCAATACAAGCAATAGGAGGGGGATGACCTAGTCATCTTAGAGTGGTTCCGGGCTTGCCTTTGGGCAGTGCTTCAAGGGAACAATGTCAAAAGGGAAGGGCCCTATTTGGGGTGGAATAAACTGGTGTCTGCTTGATCTAGACAGCTGATACCTCTCAGTGAGAATGACTCCCAATCCACTCTTGATGGCTGATGTTAAGGAGAATAACCTCTAACCTACGTTCGCTGACCGCCTAGTGAACAGTCATTCTCAAGACATATTTTTGGGGGAGACAATTTGAGAGAAATCCTTCTGTTCCCCACAAAACATAACAATTGTGAAGATGGGGCAGGGCTGGGGAGTGCTTCTTTTTACTCTATACAGGGTCACTATGATCCAAATCAATGACACTGCACAAAATTCTGTCTTAATTGCATGTTTCTATTTGTCCTTTTATATATAAACTTTTTTTTTTGGTGGGGGCGGGAGGGCATTTATTCAGCGCCTGCGCACTCTTATATATAAACTTTAAGAATATTAATTTTATATGGAATTTCATGTGTTTTTATCTTTATAAAAGTATTTAAAAAAATACCACATTTTATTGGGAGTTAATACAGATATATCATTCCATAGTTCAATCACATCAAGCAGTATTGTATAATTGCCACCACAGTTAGTTTCTAACTATTCTTTTTCTTCCTCAACTCCTTGACATTGACTCCCTTTGATCCCCTCCACTACCACCACCACCGTACCCATCCCGAGACCTTTATTCTACTTGCTGTCTCTAGAGGTTCATCAATCCTGGGTTTCATATACTGAAAAACAGAAAAAACATACAACACAAATTCAAGAAGGTGACAGAAAAAACATATAACACACAAAACCACAACAAATATATAACACAAATTCAAGACAGGTTTATCCTTATGATCTTCTTTGGTCATATCTCCAATGCACTCTGTTTAGTAACCACTATGCACCCATCCCTCAATTGTGGCTGGAGGAAGATCACTGGGGGCTTATTTTCTATGTAGTTTCCACAACTGTGTCTGGGGCTCCCACTGTTGTCATCTACAGCCATCTGCAAACCTGATTCTCATGATTTGAGCTCTGATACTCTTCCCTCCTCCAATTTTGGATTATATGACTGATGTTGGTGTGCTTCCTCCCTGTGGACTTAGTTAAGGTCTCATTTCCTCTTGTGACTGATGTTGGTGTGCTTCCTCCCTGTGGACTTACAATCCTCTTGTGACTGATGTCGGTGTGTTTCCTCCCTGTGGACTTACAATCCTCTTGTGACTGATGGTGTGCTTCCTCCCTGTGGACTTAGTTAAAGTCTCATTTAGATGACTGCTTGTTTGGAAACCAGGGTTTAAGACCCCCGATGCTATTTTATCAGATAATAGGGCACCATCTAATTTCTTCACCTCATTTTGCCATAGCATCCATATCTTCTGTGTTCCCTTCCGGAGGGTGAGTATGAAGCAGAGCCATGATGTAAGAACTACTTGTTCTTAACTTGGCGCAGGATTTAGTGCAAGCCCAAAATCCATTCCTGGGTCTGTGTGTGTGAATCTGTCATTGGCTCCCTTTCAAAACCTCATTAATTTGTGACAGTCTTTTGCTCATCCCCCTGGAGTATAAGGGTTTTCTGTAAAGTGTTTAGTCATTCAGGTGCTGACTACTAGGTGAGTTATTTCTGTCTAAAGTGTCTTAATTTTTTATTTTGGGTAAGTTGTCTTCTGTAATTTTCTTTGCTTCATACTACCTTTTCATGCTTGATCTCCTGGATTGATTTAATTATTTTTCCTTGTTTTTTTTTTCTACTTTTCAGCTTTCTGTCTCTCACTTCTTTAGTGTGATTACCTGTAATAAAATTCCCCCTTTAAAATAGTTTAGTCAGTTGTCAAATGTATTTAGCCTTTTTATAGTTAGTCTATTTTCTTCAGCATCAGCCCTTATAAGCACTGCTTTATTTTTTATTCCTGGAGTTTCTCCATGTTTAAGTGACACGTGGGCAACCATGTCTGACTTCCCTATTGTTAGGAGGCAGGGGTCAGACATGCTTGCGTGCTCTGCCATTCTTTACCCTATTCTGGCACCAACCATTCCTCCTAGGGCACTTTACTTCTCTACTTGGTTCTACCATTTATTGCAATGGGCACACAGAAGTCACAGGCAGTCACAATTATGGGTTTTTTTTGGGGGGTGGGGGGAATTAATGGGTTATCACAGTCAGGATGAGCAAACAGTCAGGATACAGCGGTTGGTCCACAGCAACAACTCTCCTCAGAGAGCAGCAAATTTCTCTCTGGCCCTCAGCCTTTTAGCCACATAATAGACAAATTTGTCTAACGGTCATCTTTTCAACCACATGGGCCTTTGGCCTTTGCTTCCATGTGTCTAGAAGCCTGCCTGCTGTCACTCTGTCTCACAGTCCCAGCATCTCAGACCAGATGAGGAGAAGGTGCTCCTGTGTCTCCATGACTTGGACAGGCTGTTGGTTCTGGTGCATCTCATCTCAGTGCTTTCTGCCACTGTAGACAGATGTCTTTGAAGTGCTCTTCCAAATGTCCCTGTGTTTTCTTCTGTGTCCCAAATGGCTCTTAAATACAGAAGAATGGCTTTGATAAAGATGTGGTTTTTATCTTTTAGCCAACCATACCGCTCAGGAAAACCAAGAGTGGTGTCTTCAGTCACTCTTTCTAGTAGTCTTAAAAATGCCCACAGGGAAACAAAGCTGTGCTTTGGTTCACATCCTCTACTAACGTCAGAATTTAACCCTGCAGTTACGGATTTGGCTGTCACCTAAGGGGCAGCCAGTGGAAGCCAGCAACCTGAGCTTAGCGGTCAAAAGTTACCGTCAAGGAGACTCACAGCAGCAGTTCTGCTGTGTCCTGGAGGGGTCAGTCTGAGTCAGCATTGACTGGATGACAGTGAGCTTGGTTTGGGGTTTTAATCCTATACTAGAGAACTCCAAAATGGCATCCCCACCACAGGTATGATATGGAATTAAGGCTAGAAGGGGCATGTTAATTGACTACCTCTCCCTTCCTTAAAGTTGCTTGTCTTTGTCTTCTGATTTCTAATAGCTTTTCTCAACTCGTAAGGTGTTTTGAGTACTGCACTTCTAATTTTAATTTAAAAGAATTTTATATTCTGTTACTTTTCTAATTTATTTTTCTTGTTTCATATACTTTTTTTCCAAGTTGGATGTTTCTGCATTGTCTGGTGTTCTTGACTATCAACTATCCAGTTATGTTACATGGGAAGTGCAGGAAAATTGACACTAAATTATATGTGCCTCAGTAGGTCTTTGCGACTTCACCTGAAGGTGGTTGGATGACTAACTATACCTTCACTGGGGACCCTGCAATTATTGGAAAAATCGTCTTCTTGGCGTGGCTTGCTAACTCCATAATAGTCTCTATGCATCAGTTCTCAACCAGTGGGTCGTGACCCCTTTGGGGGTAAACCGACCATTTCACATGGGTCACCCGATTCATAACAGTAGCAAAATTACAGTTATGAAGTAGCAACGAAAATAATTTATTGTTGGGGCGTTACCACACCATGAGAAACTGCATTAAAGGGTCGCAACATTAGGAAGGCTGAGAACCACTGCTCTATCGGTTGTTAGATGTACTGGTTGGGGCAGGGAATGGGGTGGTCGAGATCTTGCTGACTATGCAGAACACTACTTATTGTTATTGGTTTAAATTTACCTCATACTTCAGATTTATTCTGTTTCCCCCCCCCCCCTAGGTCTTGTGTCTGACTGGTGCTCTTTCTTCAGAATTCATAATTTCCCCCTCATCTTTGAGATTCAAGAGGAAAATCGAATATTTTTGGACAGATTTTCATATGACCCACTTCATATGAGCCTCTGCCTTATCCCAGCCTTCCGTCACACTTGTACCCTCCAATCTTGAGCAATGGCACGCTTCTGGGGGTGGTTGGGGGTGGGGGTTGACTTCCCTTCATAATCTAAATTAGGCTTATCTTTCTTCCACCCTGTTAATCCTCTAAATGTTCTCACTATTTGTTATAGAGGTAAATCAAGAAATATTGCTATTAAAATCATAGGAACTTTTATTAAACAAAAATATTAAAATGTGAAGCTACATGTAACTGGTGATTAACATACATACATATACAGTCAGTCATATGTCACTTGTGTGTTCTATGAATCTCTCATAGCATGTTCATAGTCACTGTTAAGTACAAATTTTATTGAGATGCTTAAAGAAAAAGCAGGACCAGACTACACAATAGTATTCCCATAAGGTCTAAATCATATGCCATCCTATTTCACAAACATATAAGTCAATTATGACTGTTAGCAAGCCTTTCCAAGAACACACTTTTCAATTTGCAGGGTCCCCACTGAAGGTATAGCTGGGAGTCATTCTTTTCTTCTACATATGTAGTCAATTTGATTCATTTGCACTTCATCTAGTGAGGTTCATGCATATATAGTTGCTGGAAAAATATATTTGCAACAAAAAAATAATTGTTTTTCAAAATTATATTATGCTTTCCTCAGTGTTGTTTCTATCACCAAGGCTGTAGTTTTCGGACTCTTGCAATTTTTGATAATCCGCCCCCCCATCGTCATCATCATCATCATATTTCCCATTCCAGTCTTTGACTTTGTCAATGCATCCTTCTTGTTTGCTTCATGTCAGATGCTGGTAAAAATGTTCAGTTTTGTAACCGCACATTTAATTTTCATAAAATATAAAGGTATTATTATTAATCCGCTGACTATATAAGGAAATGGGATCAGAGAGATGAGTAAATAGATTGCCCAAGAATATGGGCTAAAAAGTAGCCAGTTTAGTTTACTTTTTAGCTATTTTATCCACAAACAGTAGCATTTGTGATTGCTGAAGGATACCTGTATGATTGTCTGTGGTTCTTCTCATAACCCTCCTCATTTCTTTTCTGGCCAACTCTTCCTCCTCCTTCAAGACATAGTTTGAACCCTAGAGTCACTTATGACACAAACGTTTCCAGACCTAGTCACTTAAGGCTAGGCTAAAACCATGATGGGTTCTCATGCTTAAAAAAACAAACGATTTTGTATGTGTGTGTGACTTAAGGGAAGGTTCACAGAGAAGACCATGAGTTTTTACAATTTATATACACTTAGAACAATTTATATACACTTTATCCATAACTCATCCATTTCAGTGCTCTCAATGTACCATGGTATTTGTGGCTAATAACTTATCTTTTCACTTGCTATTAGACCTAGTACTTTGTCTATAGTTGAGTCCAGGGAGGAAATTACACCCCACTTTTGTATCACCAGAACAAAATGGTATCAATTAAACAGGATACTTCTTTTAGCTTCTGTTTCTTCAGTTATTTAAACCAGATTTAGTCCAATTCCCTCCTCAGTCAATCATGAAGATTGAGATAATATCTAAAAAGTGCACACATAGATTCATGATCAGAGAAAATGAATGCAGTGAGTAAAACCTGTTCTATGTATAAATTGTTGAATATAAGAATTCATGATCTTCTCTGTAAATCTTCCCCTAAAACACAATAAATATTTTTTTAAAGTTCCATAGTCACATACAAAGCATTTCTTAATAATATATTAAATTATAATATCATAGATCTCCTTAAATAGCATTTATTTCCATATCAAATTACATTTTAATTGATATAGTATTTTATTTCATGGTTGTAAGCAGCAGTAACATTTCTTCTATTATTAAGCAAATAGGATGCTCAAGTGCCTTTTACTCCCTTGAAAGATATCAATAACTAACTGGCTACCTTAAATTGAAAAATACTGCACTGCAAGTCTATTCATTTAAAATTGTCAGCATATGAGAACAATTGCTAACTCACGCTAATAGAAAAACTACTTCAATTTTTTTCCTTCGCAGCTGAATTTCCCAACACCTTAACACCTATTTTAAAAGTAATAAATTCTCAAGCTTTAGATGAAGTAAAGTATTTTCTTAGAAATCATGCTCTCTATAGAAAAAAAGCAACCCCTCTTTAAAAACAAACTTTTTTCCGTAGTTGTATTCACAGTAATACTTTTATTTATATTCTTAGATACCTTAGTGCCGAGTGTATCATATTTTAAAAGATCACAAGTAATAATTCTTTCTGTGGTATTTAAAAATATTTGTGATACTCCTAATATATTTGTTAAGAATAGAGTGCATGCATGCAACAGAAAAAGCTTTGTTTAGAAGAAAACTGCTTAGATCCTTAAAAATTGAACTTTTAAAATAATCATGCCAGGAAGTATTAAGTAAATCCTGAATCTGAGTTCCCTCTGTGGTTATTTGGAAATCGTTTCCTATAGGCTTTTTAAGCCACATGTACTCATTGGAAAATGTGAAGCAAAATACTTGTTAGTATTTAAAGCTACGGTAAGGCAGTTATAAAAAATGCCTACACTATATAAATAATACTGCTAAAGCAGTTTGGCATTGTTTTTTATTTCTGATTTTTTTTTTTTTTTGCTGTGCTACTCACTGGGAATTGAACTTTTCTAGATAAAATTATTATTGTACTTTTGTGTTCAATAAATATTGACTTCTGTCAATCACAAATCATGAGAGCTTAAAAAGTGCATGGAAAAGTGAAATTAAAAGATAGTGGAAAATTTCCACAAACTTTTTGAAGTTCCCTCGTATTGGTGAATTTAGCTATTCCACCTTTTCAGGAGATGACTTCTTTGTTCCTTTGTGTAGATATGTTTATGAGTTTCAACTCTGAGCTTGTTCCAGGTGATTGGCTTTTTTAAAGACTAAGTTATCTTTTGTTATAATTTAATAATAATGTACTAAAATAACTCTCTGGCTGCACAGTTAGTGCTTAGAGATGTCCTTATTGATAATCACAACAACTGATTTGAGAGCATATTTTGTGGAGAAACAAGTACTTCAACTAAGTTATTTGGCACATCAAATGGAGTCACTTTACTTGACTAAACCTGAGGAAACCTGTTGGTGCAGTGGTTAATGCTCAGTTGTAGGTTTGAGTCCATCAGCTCTTCGGTTCAGAAAGGCATGATAGCCAGCTTTAGTATAGCTTTCCTTAGCAAGCCTCTGGGGAATTCTTCGGGGGTGCAGGGGTGGGGGGCAGGGTGGTTATGAGTCAGAATTGACTGAATAGCTGTGGGTTTTGTTTTGGGGTTTTTATTACTTTTAAAATTCCAAAAGCTGTCCAGTATACTTAGAATATAATTTTAACTTCTCTTGGTCTCTCCATATTTATCCTTGGTTGTTCTCCAACTTTATCTCAATCTCTTCTCTTAGTCCAAAAATGCCACTTCATGTGGCAATAGTTCCATTCTTTTTTTTTTAATCGTTTTATTAGGGGCTCATATAACTCTTATCACAATCCATACATACATCAATTGTGTAAAGCACATTTGTATGTTCATTGCCCTCATCATTCTCAAAATATTTGCTCTCCACCTAAGCCCCTGGTATCAGGCCCTCATTTTTTCCCCCTCCCTCCCCGCTCCCCTCTCCCTCATGAACGCTTGATAATTTATAAATTATTATTTTGTCATATCTTGCCCTGTCCGATGTTTCCCTTCACCCACTCTTCTGCTGTCAGGGAGGAGGTCACATGTATATCCTTGTAATCGGTGCCCTCTTTCCAACCCACCCTCCCTCTACCCTCCCAGTATCGCACTCATACCACTGGTCCTGAAGGGATCATCCGCCCTGGATTCCTTGTGTTTCCAGTTCCTGTCTGTACCAGTGTACATCCTCTGGTCTAGCCAGATTTGCAAGGTAGAATTGGGATCATGATAGTGGGGGAGGAGGAAGCATTTAGGAACTAGAGGAAAGTTGTATGTTTTTTTGTTTTTGTTTTTGAAAGTTGTATGTTTCGTCGTTGCTACATCGCACCCTGACTTGCTCGTCTCCTCCCCAAGAACCTTCTGTAAGGGGATGTCCAGTGGCCTACAAATGGGCTTTGGGTCTCTACTCTGCAACACCCCCCCCCCATTCACAATGATATGATTTTTAGTTCTGATGATGCCTGATACCTGATTCCTTTGACACCTCGTGATCACACAGGCTGGTGTGCTTCTTCCATGTGGGCTTTGCTACTTCTGAGCTAGATAGCCACTTGTTTACTTACCTTCAAGCCTTTAATACCCAGATGCTATATCTTTTGATAGCTGGGCACCATCAGATTTCTTAGGCACATTTGCTTACGCACCCATTTATCTTCAGCAATTGTATCAGGCTAAAAAAGCAGTGATGAATGTATGAAGCACATCACTGCATGGGAAGAACTGGAGTAAATAGTTCCATTCTTGTGTCACACGATACTCTTTCCTGATTCAAGGCCTTTGTGTGTGATCTTCTCTTTGCTCCAAATGCTCTTGATTCAGTTACTAAGTTGGCTCATTCTCATTAATCAGGTCTCAGTTTATGTTACCTTTTCAGAGAGATGGTATCAGAATACTATCACACATTAGCCCCCATCAACCCAAATCATGTGTCATAATACTGTTCATTTTTTTTACTTTTTTATTGTTTGTATCTTACCATACTTGCAGATCTTTAAGATATAGAATTAATTGCATTGTGTAACAGAAACCTCCTAATCCAATACAGTGATTACTATATAATACGTACTCAAGAAATATAAAAGAATGAATGATTGAATGATTAAAAAATAGATTCACTAATGTACAGGGGACTCCTTGAGGCAGACAATGATGAGTTCCCGACAGTGGGAAAGTACATGTGCATAAAGCGAAGTGAGTGACAGGACAGTGGCACAAAGTGAAGTTATAAGGAATGAAGACTATATTAATATATTGTCTCTATTTCTCAAAAAATGAGGGAAATAAATGGCAAAACCTGAATTTAAGTTTATGTTTCATTAATATTTATGATAAATTAACTTTAAGCCTGGTGGTATAGTGGTTACGTGTTGAGCTGCGATTCACGTGATCAGCAATTGGAAACCACCAGTAGCTCTACAGGAGAAAGACTGAACTTTCTATTCCTGTCTTGGGAACCCACAGAGGTTTGCCATGAGTCAGCATTGATTCGATGGCAGTGAGTGAAAAGGCAGATTACAATTTATGACGTGGTGGACTCATGCATTTAGTGAAGATTCTCATCTATAAATTCAGAACTCAAGACTTGAGAGTTTCCAGCCTACCACCCACTGCTCTACCTCTTCTGATTCATGATTGCTAGAATCTGTGCCCTACCTACTGATTTTGGAATTGGCAGTTCCCCAACTTTATAAGTTAGTTCCTTAAAATATCTGCTGGTCTGTCTCTCTCTTTGTCTCTGTGTCCCTCCCTCCCTCCCTACTTCCCTACCCGTCTGATAGTTCTTTTTCTTTGGAAAACACTGAGAGGGACCTTGTACAGCACCCAGGCAAGAAGATGGTGGTTTTGATTCCAGTGGTGGTAATAAAAGAACACAGGAATTGAGGGAAAAATGGTACATTTTCTGCAACTGTGTAATTCTGATATTGGGGTTTAAGTTTGTAGCTGGGATCAAAATGTTTTAAGTGTTTTCAACATACTGTATTTGTAATGTATGAAACATCCAAGTAGGGTTGCTAACTTGGCATAAACATATGAACTTGAAGCATAGAAAAGATATTTTAACTAGAGAAATGAATTTGAAAATTTTGGATATGTAATGATTGTTCACATATATAGAACTGGATAGGATTATTTGGGAAGTATTATCAAGAGATAAATGGGTCTAGGGGAAACAATATCTTACGAAATGCCTAATATCTAGGAAGATTCCCCCACCCTCTATGGAGTTAACAAGTAGACCAAAGAGGAATAGCCAGTAATGCAAAGAGAAACCAAGATTGTGGTGTGTCATTGAAGATGACATACTGCCTGATCAAGTAGAAGGTCAGAGAAAAAAAAAGTAAGACCCTTAATGAGATGGACTGACACAGTGATCACAACATTGGACTCAGACAACAATCGTGAGGGTGACACAGTACTGGGCAGAATGACATTCTGTTGTAAATAGGGTCTATGTGAGTCAGAACCGACTTGATGGTAATTAGTAAGAACATCATTGAAGATGCTAGAAAAAAGAGTGACCCATATTGCTTAATGCTTTTGACTTTGTTTCTATGCAGCCCCTGGTTACCTAGGCAACATGCTATAGACAACTGGGGCATTAGACACTGTCATTCTGGGTGCACAACACGTGTGGGGGATTGGAGGGCCCCCAACAAATCATCACGGGTCCGGTAGCACAATTGTACGGCGATAATAAGTAAAGATTGTAGTGAAGTCATAGAGAGCATGAGAGATAGAAGAGAGATTGAAGTAGCGGAGTCAGACACGATTCATAGTAGCATGCTCACCTCAGCCCTGCTTGGTGGTCCTCGTGGGGAGAGCCCAAGAGCGAGAACCAGCCAGGGGCCCCAACTTTATTGCTAACCAAGGGTTATAACTACTTAGGGGGGCATGATTACAGGTAACCACATGTCACAGGAAGGGGCAGTACAGTAGACATACACATCATAGGAAGGGGATGTACGATAGGCATAAGCGTGAAAGGAAGGGGATGAGCTAGGGTGTGCACATAGGAATGGGAAGAACTAGAAGTATACATGTGACAGGATGGGTGGACCCTAGATTCATGATGGTGGCCTAACCTTGGTCACCCATGGGTGGGCTTGACCTCTCTGGGGTCTCCTACAAGGAAACAGTCAACTACTATCCTTATCCGAAAGGAGTGGGTCCTACTTGTTGTGGGATAAACAGTGGTGACTGCTTGCTCTAGATGGCTGATAACCCTCGGGGAAAATAATCCCTGACTCTGTTGACCTCCGAGTGTATAGTCATCTGCCACATGTAGCAAGCAGCTAAGTTTGGCATTTATTTTGGGGAGACAACTTGGGAGAAATCTTTCTGTTTCCCACAAACACTCTCCAGAGACCATACCAGAAAGGCCTGAAATGGAAACCCACTAAGAAAACTAGACTTTACCTTAAACTCATTTGTAGCAGATTTAGGGAACAGAAATATTCCCTTGAACTTAAAACTGAAATCACCTAGTAGGAGAAGAAGTAGATGATAGCTATCCGAAGGTTAGAGAATTGGTGGTTGATGTAGTTAGTTTATTGTGCCAACCTGGCCGATAAACACATGTGGGGTTAATTGAAGGGTGGAGGGATAAATGGCTAAGTGAGCCTTGCCTTTCGAGTTCTCAGGTCTCTTGCTTTCTGATGGTTGCACCAGGGTGCAGCTGCCTAGGCAGCTTCCCTGCTTTAGCTGGCAAGGCTTACTTCCTGCAAGACATCCCTGAGGAGAAGCCACATGGACCTACCCCGATGCAGCCCAGGGTGCTGGAGCAGCTGTGTGGAGACCCCTGCCAGCACCAAGATACTTACACGCTCACTGATTGGGCTTTCCTCCTGCAGTGGGCATCATTGCATGTGATTTGTGAGAATGGAGAAGGACTTTGTGGATTGGTGTCGGACATATGGGTTAATGTTGGACTTGTGGGTTTGGGCAGCACTGGGTTGGGATGCTTTCTTGATGTGTGCTTCCCCTTTATATAACACTCTCTCTTATACACATTAATTTCTGTGGATTTGTTTCTCTAATGTAACCAAACTATTACAGTAGTCATTGAACTTTGGTTTGGAACTCTTGCTTTAAGCGGGCCCAATGAATAATGACTTAGGACCAACAGTTCTAATGCTCTTTCTGCTTTTATGTGACATTTGCATGGTTCTGTTTTTTCACATGTTGTTGTAATTGTTAGCTGCAATTGAACCAGTTCTGAAACATAGCAACACTGTGCAACACAATGAAACACTACTGAGTCCTGCATCATTCTCACAATTGTTCCTGGGCCTGAGCCCATTGTTGCAGCTACCTTTCATTCCATCTAGTTGAGGGCCTTCCTCTTTTCACTGCCCCACACTTTACGAAGCATGATACCCTTACCCAGTGTATGCTCATCCAACAATAAGCCCAGAATGGAAGACTAAGTTTTGCCGTCCTTGCCTCTAAGGAGTGCTCTGGCTGTATTTCTTCCAGCAGATTAGTTTGTCCTGTGAGCAGTCCATGACACTTTCAATATTTTTCACCAACACCATAGTTCAAATGCGTAGACTTTTATTTGTTCTTTCTTACTCAATATCTAACTTTCACATGCATAAGAAACAATAGGAAATTCCATGGCTTGGGTCAGGTGCACTTTAGTCCTCAAAGTAACATCCTTGCTCTGAAGTATTCTAAAGAAGTCTTGTGCAGCAGATTTACCTAATGCTATGAGTCTTTAGCTCTCTTGACTGCTGCTTCCATGAGCATTGATTGTGGAGCCAAGTAAGACAACATCTTTCACAATACCAACCTTTTCTCAGTTTATTATGATGTTACCTTTTGGTCCAGTTGTAAGGATTTTGGTCTTATTTACATCAAATTATAATCCACACTGAAGGCTGCAATTCTTGATCTTCATCAACGAGTGCTTCAAGTCATCTTCACTTTCAGCCAGCAAGGATGTGTCCTCTGCAAATCACAGGTTGATGCCACATTCTCTTCATATAATCTGGCTTCTTTGATTATTAGCTCATCATACAGATTGAACAAGTATGACGAGAGGATGCAACCCTGCCACACACTTTTCCTGATTTTAAATCATGGATTATATCCTTGTTCTGCTTCTGCAACTGCCTCTTCGTCCATGTACAAGTTCTGCACAAGCATAATGGAGTGGAATTCCCATTCTGCTCAAGGTTATCCTTAATATATTATGGTCCACACAGTCAAATGCCTTTGCATAGTCAATAAAACACAAGTAAACATCTTTCTGGTTTGCTCTACTTTGAGCCAAGATCCATCTGACATTAACAGTGATATATCCCGTGTTCTACATCTCTTATGAATTCTGCTTGAACGTTTAGCAGTTCCCTGTCAATGTACTGCTGCAACCTTTGTAGGATGATCTTCAACAAAAATTTCCTTGTTTGTGATATCAATGATGAACAGTTTGAGCATTCTGTTGAGACACTTTTCTTTGCATTAGCCAAAAGCCTGGCTTAAGGAATTGATGGAATACCAATTGAAATGTTTCAACAAGCTGATGAAGCACTGGAAGCACTCACTCATCTATGCCAGGAAATTTGGAAAACAGCTACTTGGCCAACTGACTGGATGAGATCCATATATGTGCCCATTCCAAAGAAAGGTGACCCAAAGAATATTTCAAGATTGCGACTTGAGGCTTGAATTTTTTTCTTGAATTCTTTCACTTTAAGATATGCTGAGCATGTTCTTCTCTTTGGGTTTTCTAATTGTAGGTCCTTGTACATTTCATTATAGTATTTGGCTTTGTCTTTTCCAGATCTCTCTTGAAAATTTCTGTTCAGCTCTTTGGCTTTATCTTTTCTTTCATTTGATTTAGCTACTCTACGATCAATAGTAAGTTCTAGAATCTCTTCTGACATCCACTTTGATCTTTTCTTTCTTCCCTGTTTTTTAATGGCCATTCTTAGCCCTGGCCTGCTTTTAGCTGCTGATATTGAGCTTCTTTATCTTCACTTTTCACAGATGTAATCAGTTTGATTTCAGTGTATTCCATTTGGAGAAATTCATGTGTACAATCTTCCTTTATGTTGTTGAAAAAAGTACTAGCAATGAATAAGTTGGATTTGCAAAATCTGTCATGCTTTCTCCAGTCTTGTTTCTATCAACAAGTCCACATTTTACAACTACTGTTCCTTCCTCTTTGCTTCTAACTTCTCATTATAATCAATAATTATCGATGTATCTTGATTGTATGTTTGATCAATTTTCAACTGAAGTCATTGGTAAAATTCTTCAAATTCGTAATCATTAGCTCTTGTTGATGCATACGTTTGATTGATATTTGTATTGACTGAATTTCCTTGAAGGCAGATAGATATAATCCTATCACAGACAGCATTATACTCTTGCAATGTCCTTTTTGTAAATGAGTGCCACACCATTCCTTTTGATTGTGCTATTCTAGGCATAGTAAACCTTAGGATTTTCTCATTCAAAATGAACAATAACAGCCCATTTTAGCTCACTAATCCCTAGAATATTTATCTTTATGAGTTTCATTGCATTTTGAAACACATAAGCCACACATAAGCAAACCATAAGCCACCACAATCTGACAAACCGACAGACATGTAGTGGGTTTGTAAAGGAGTGTTACTGAAAGTATTGCATATTTCTAACCCTCAGGGTTTGCGAAACTAGTGTCTACTCATCTAAATTCTGAAGGTGTACTTCATGTATTATAATCTAAGGAGATTTCATACACATGTATAAATTCCTTTTTTCAACATTGTTTTAAATTCTATACCATTGACTAAAGTAATGATATTATGAATAGAATTACCCTTTCCCCCCATAAGGATGATTTATGATGTACTCCAATAAAATGATAAAGTTACTAAAGTGAACCAGGGATATATATAAACCATAGATATATTAATGGATTTTGAATGCCTACTTGATTGTAGTCCTAATATTAAGAGCAGTTAGTCCTTGTGACATGGCCTGGCTTGGTTCTTGCCTTCATGAGGAGATCACAGAGGATATAGGTGCTATAGGAAAGTGTAGTGAAGAAATCAGATGGTGCCTGACTATTAGAAAAAATAGCTTCTGGGGTCTTAAAGGCTTTTTTCAAAACAAGCATCCATTTTCTTGAGGAGCCAGTTAAGTCCACAGGTAAGATACACAACAGCCAGAGTGATCCAAAGATTTTGAATAAGGAAATCCAAACCAGAGGAGCAAATAGTATCAGAACCAAAATTCTAAACACCCAGTTTGTGTGTTACAGATGCTAGTGGAAGGCCAAAACCCACATGCAGTGCCCATATGTGGATTGAGCCTGGAGAAACTCCCCACCGACCAGAGTCTAGGAATGTGAACAGCCTTATATCAGACAAAGAACATTGTGAACATGGATGTCGGCAGCTGTAGTCAGGCTGGCATGTAACGCCTTGCCATTAGTTCTCCCTTTTGACCCATTTTGAATTTATGCTGGTTTTAAAATAATTCATGCTTTCTTTTCAACTGAGGTTTTTCTCCATTTTATTTGATCATTGCTTTTGGGCCTTTTTTGGGGTTTGTTTTTGTCTTTGTATTGTGTATTTCTCCATATAGGGAAGTCAAGGGGGGTGGATCTATGGAGACAGCAGCAGAATTAATCCTTTCCTGGGGGCACAGAAGGGGAGGTGTGGGAGGTGGAATAGGGAGTCAACAGCAATGGATACAATAAC
Source organism: Echinops telfairi (assembly GCF_000313985.2). NCBI lineage: Eukaryota > Metazoa > Chordata > Mammalia > Afrosoricida > Tenrecidae > Echinops > Echinops telfairi. The sequence goes on from NW_022103937.1 coordinate 1,708,787, forward strand.
GAAGAAAATATTCCAAAGTTGATTGTGGTGAGATTTCACAACCTTTCTTAATATGAAATAATTATTGAATTGTGTGATAAGTTAATTATATCTCAATACAGCTATTTTAGAAAAATCAAAGGAAATTTTTGGTCCACAGAAACGTTGAGATAACAAATGGTAGTGTTTTACGCTACTGAGTTGTCATTGTTATGACAGCAATAGAAGACTAATACATTTTGAAGTTCCTGGAATAGAGGTATTAATAGCTGAGTTATAAATTCCTGAAAATGTGGCAGTTCCTGTAGCAGTAGGCAGCAAGCAGAGGCTGAAAGAATTTTGAGAGGATGATAGTGAAAGTCTAGGGTGCTGCCAGGTAAGAATGCAGAAAGAAACAATGAACATGGTATAGGAAACTGGAGGAACAGGGGTACATATTCCCATAATGTTAGAGAGCTTAGCAAACATGTATCTTGCAGTAATGTGGAAAGCAGAATTTTTTAAAAAAACATTTTATTAGGGGCTCATACAACTCTTATCACAATCCATACACACATCAATTGTGTAAAGTGCATTTGTACATTCATTCTCAAAACATTTTCTCTCCACTTAAACCCCCGACATTAGGTCCTCATTTTCCCCCTCCCTCCCCCCTCCCCCCTCCCTCATGAGCCCTTGATAGTTTATAAATTGTTATTTTGTCATATCTTGCCCTGTCCGACGTCTCCCCTCACCCACTTTTCTGTTGTCCATCCCCCAGGGAGGAGGTCACATATAGTCCCTTGTACTCGGTTCCCTCCTTCCTACCCATTCTCCCTTTACCCTCCCTGTTTCGCCACTCACATCACTGGTCCTGTAGGGCTCATCCGCCCTGGATTCCCTGTATTTTCAGTTCCTATCTGTACCAGTGTACATCCTCTGGTCTAGCCAGACTTGCAAGGTCGAATTCGAGTGATGGTAGTGGGAGCGGGGAGGAAACATTTAGGAACTAGAGGAAAGTTGTATTTCTCATCGTTGTTACATTGCACCGTGACTGGCTCATCTCCTCCCCGAGACCCCTCTGCAAGGGGATCTCCAGTGGCCTACTAATGGACTTTGGGTCTCCACTCTGCACTCCCCCCATCATTCACTATGGTAAGATTTTTTGTTCTGATGATGCCCTATACCTGATCCCTTCAACACCCTGTGGTTGCATAGGCTGGGGTGCTTCTTCCATGTGGGCTTTGTTGCTTCTGAGCTTGATGGCCGCTTGATTACCTTCAAGCCTTTAAGACCCCAGACGCTATACTTTTTGATAGCCAGGCACCATCAGGGAAAGCAGAATTTTTAAGTGATTGTATTGCATATTCTTCATCCAAAATATTATTAATGTCACCTGATTGCTTCTTGCTTTTTCTAGTAGAATATAAGCAGAGAGAAATGGGGGAAATTTTTTATCAAAAAGAAACGCCAATTTAATAACTTGGTGCATTCTTAGCCTTTCCAGATAGCAGAACAAAAAACAAAACAAAACTTGCTACCATCGAGTTGAACTGGCCCCGGTGAGTTCCCAAGACTGTAACTCTTTACAGGAGTAGAAAGCCCCATCTTTCTCCCAGATAACAGAAGATTCTAACATAAAAACTAAAACCCAAATTCACTGTCAATAAGTTGATTCTCACTCATAGCAATCCAATAGGCGAATCATTATCTGGAAAGCATGGCAGGTGGTGTGTGTGGGGGGGCAGGGGGTGTGTTGCGGGCTTCAAAAATCATGTAAGAAATAGGAGTTAAAAGATAGTGGGAAATTTCCACGCTCTTTTTGAAGCCTTTTTTAGGGAGGTCCCCTGGTGACCTAGTGGTTATGATTTGGGCTGCTGACTTCAAGGCCGGCAGTTTAAAGCACTAGTTGCTCTGAGGGAGATGACTGGGCTTCCTCCTCATCTAGAGTTAGACTCCCTCCTCTTCTACAGTTACAGACTGCGCTCACAGCCGCTGTTCTTCCTGGTCCTGTTGGGTCCTTAGGAGTAGGCGTGGGCTCAGGGCAGTGAGTTTTTGTCTTTTTTTTTGCTGTGTTTACATTCTCTTGAGAAAATATAGAGGGTGTGACTCTACAATCTTCTGAAAACGACCTCAGAAGGTCAAGTGATCAGAGTATTCATTTACTTTAAAGTCTCTTCAAAGAGATTTAAGAATGTGATTTACTGATCTCTTGCAAATGAAGGGGCCCCTAGGAATTTTAAAGGTGTTCTCTCTCCACCACCTCAGAAGAAATAAAAAAAATACAGAAGGGGTTCTGTAGAATAGATAAGTACAGGGGCTTCTTTTCTAATAAAACGAATCCTATGAAATATACACAAAACTCACAATGTTCTTGACTATTTTCTGCCAACATGAACACTGAAGTGTGTGAACAGAGAAGTTATAAAATGAAAGAAGGCTGCTTGCTCTCCCAAATTCTACTGGCAGATAAAACTAATGAAAAAGCAGCTTAGCTGAAAGCAGATGCTACTTTTCTTGAGAAAGGATGGATGATACAGAGGGAGGGAAGCACTAAGGGATTAGGGCATAAAGTCAAGGGCCACCAAGGGTTATTTACAGGTCTTGAAGCTTAAGATAGTTTTCTCACCTCAATTTTGAAATGTCTTTGGACCAGTGATCGTGTTTTACATTCACCTTTGTCTTGTTGAAATTGAAGTGTTAAGAACCTATATTCAAAACTTGCAACACAAGTTTAGGTTTGGGATGATAACTCATTAAGAATGTTTTTATTCCATTTCACAGATCCACAGATAGATATGATTTGTCCCCATGCATTATACTTAATGCATTATTTATCCACATTTGATGAGATGATGGGATTTTTAGTTTCTGAGCAAAGGAGATTTACATGAGATTTTTACACATTAAATTGATGCTTTTGTTGTTTTTGCTAAATCAACTTAATATAAGCAGACATCCAGCTTTGTATTTTGTGTTTGGTTATTTAACAGTTTTATTGACATACATATCATACAATCCAATAGTTCAATTATGTTACAAAAGGAACTATGCAATCATTACCACAATCAGTTTTAGAATATTTTCTTCTTTCTTGTCCTCATTGTTGTTAATTCCCATTTCCTCCCAACTGCACTTGGCATACCCCTCACTCAAAAACTCACTGCCATTGAGTCAATTTTAACTCATGGTAATGTTAGATCTCTCAGGGTACAGATATACCTCGGTGCTTGACTCCGCACAAGAAAGAATTCACGCCGAAGCCTGGTTTGTGATCCAAGTGAGTTTTATGAGTGTTAGAAGTTTCAGGTTTATACAGGCACCCTCAGGGCTCCTCATGAACGTGTAGCCTGCCTGGAAACTGCTCGGAAAGTCCTGCCTTTTCATTTATTCTGCAGGGAGGCTGGATGGACGACCCTGGTTGACCCATTGGCTGAATCCAGGTGCAGCGCCCACTCAGGTGTACCTCCCCTTTCTGGCCGGAAACCTGAACCTCTGAGCATGCGCAGTGTACCACTCCATGTGAGGGTAGCTCGGACCTCTGGGCATGCGTAACGGACACCCACCCACTAAGCTAGACTACCTAACAGTAACTTTATAGGCAGGGTATCCCTGTTCCTGTGGGTTCCCAAGACTGCAACCCATACGGCAGTAGAAACCGTTGTCTTTCTCCTGTGGAGCAGCTAGAGGTTTCCCAAGGCTGAGCTTGCAATTAACTGCCCAATTTGTAACCATGCTGCCCCCATGCCTCTAGGAAACTGTTAACCCAATTACAGTTTCTATAGATTTACCAATCTATATGAAATATTCAGTAAAACATAAACAAAAATAAAAATAAATTAGAAAAACCCTAATAACAATGACAAAATAAAACCGATAAAAAATTTAATAAAAAAGAAAGCAGGAAGAAAAAAACTGCAACAAACTTTAAAAAGATATCCTAAGGGAAATCAAATGGTAAGGTGTTATATTTTAACTTAATTACACTTGCAAGGGATGTAAGTAGACTTGCTATTAGTTTGGGTTTATGTTTTAATGGAATGATAGTCTTGGAAGTACAGGGAAGGGTGTGAATTAATTTTCATTTAGAAGAGACTTCAGAACATTACCAGGGACATAGATGGATATTTCATAATGATAAAAGGGTCAACTTAACAGGACAAAATATTTGTAAATGTGTAAATCTTTTAAAACAAAACTTGAAAAAAAGCTTGAAAATATATGAAGAAAGCCTGAAAGAAGCAAAAGAAGATAGAGAAATCCATAATTTTATTTAGAATTCCATCACGTCTTTCTCACTAATTGATAGGAATAATAGACAGGTAATTCACAAATAAACTAGAGCAACATCATCCATCAATTTACCTTAATTGACATAGAACATCTTACCCAACAGCAGCAGAATCCACATTATTTTCAACTATATGTGGTGCACTTACTTACCAAGATAGACCACATTGTGGGTAACAAATTATACCTTATAAAACCCCCAAGTAACACTAAATAATCTATGGGACAAATAAATAATCAAGGAGATTTAGAAATATTTTTGTAATAAAATAAAATATATATACTAATATATATACATAATATTAAAGGTTTGTGATACAGTTCAGCTACTTTGCGAGTAAGGGGTAACACAAGTAAACCTTCCATCAGATTATAGATTACCAAACAGTGAGGATGGTTTACAAACACCAGGGATGGAAGGGGGAGGATATTAGAACGAAAAACTGCATTGTTAAAATGATAACATTTTAAAATGCTCTGTGCCCATACATTTGTCCGCTGAGATGAAATAGATAACGCCCATTAGAAACAATCAAACTTCAATCAAAAGAAAGCATAGCCTGAGAAGCCCATCATGTACTAAATATAATAAAATAATTCCAAGACAGGAAATTTCAGGTTTGGATGTATTCACTACAAAATGCTATCAAATATTTAAGAAAGAATTAATATAATCTTTATAAGTGCCACAAAATTCTACCAAACATTTAAGAAGAATTAGTATAATACAGTGCAATCAACAAAATATTGTCCACGGGAATGGGAGTCCACGTCCTAACACAGCGTGTGTGTGTGTGTGTGTGTGTGTGTGTGTGTGTCATAAAGTATAGTTACAAAATAATAGAAACTTTATTTTAAAAATTATTAAAATGTGAAGCTATTTCCCACCCCCTCTATCTAGCCTCCAGCTAGGATTTTTCTGTCGCTATAACCCTTCTCCAAATAAGTCTGTGATTTTCAATTTATATCACGTTCAAAGAGCAGTTTGGGCATCCTCCAGAATGCCAAATGGTGCTTCTTTGAAATGTTCTTTAAGTTTGAGTAATAGAAAGTAGTCTGAAGAGGCACGTCTGATTACAGCTATATGGTGGGTAGGGTAAGTTTACCCAAGGCAATCTTGTTGATCAGTCCTCTGATGAACTCAATGAACAGGTACATTGTCATGATAGAAAAATCCTCCTTATAAATCCCCTGGCCTTTGTCTCAGTAGCATGGTCTTCAATTTTCTTAAAACTTCTCCATAATAAGCCCTCATGATCATTCTGTGTCCTTTGAGTAAATCAATCAAGATGACCCTTTGAAATGTAAAAAATATATATTGGTCTGAGTTGATCTCTCTGCATTGAATTGAACAAGTTTTCCAGATCCCCCTTGGAAGTCACTGTTTTAATAGGCATTTTTTAAAAAAGGCTCCCTAATACGTGCCTTCTAAGGCAAGTGGTTTATTGAGAAAACTTGTCTGCACTCATCTGCTGAACATGGTAACATGTTTAGCATGTTTTGTTTACAATAAACCTGTCTTTGCTTAAGTTAATGTTGTCAGTTTCTCCCCAAAGTCTAAAAATTAATTTTTCAAAAAGCCTGATGGCATAGTGGTTCTGCATTGGGCTGTGATCTTTAAGGTAAGCAGATTGAAACCAACAGCTGCTCCACGGAGAAAGATAAGGTTTTCTACTCTTGTAAACAGTTACGGTCTCAAAAACTCAAATAAGCATTTCTACCCTGTCCTATAGGGTTGTTATGAGTTGGCATCAACTCAATGATAGTGAGTTTATTTGTTTTTCCAAGTAATGGTTTTTTAAATAGGTACTTTCAACATATTTCAACATGCATTCTACTTCAGATTCAGCTATATAAAATTTAAGGTATAACTTAAATTGATTTCATTTATATTTTAATTTACACAAATTTTTAATAACAAATAATGTATTTTAAATATTCTGTGATGTGTTATTTTATTCATTACTATCCTGGGAAATGTTATTCTGTGGCAGATCATATTCCATTTCCCTTTGCAGTCCTTAAACAAGGTTTCCACAGAGATATTTGGTTTAATTAAAAAGCTGATAAAATCTTAATTGGGCCAGGAGATGAAGTAGAATCTCAGTGGCAGACTATTGAGTAAAATTTGAGAAGTATAAATTCACTCCCAGCAAGTCAGTTCTGAGTCATGGCCACCGTAGAGGAGAACTGTCCCTGTGGGTTTCTGAGACTGTAAATCTTTATGAAAGCATAAAGCTTCATTTGTCTCCCAAGGAGCAGCTGGTGGTTTTGAACTGCTAATCGTGTGGGTAACAGCCAAAGTGTAAACCACTATGCCACTCGGGCTCTGAGCTGTAAAAAGGGACATGAAAATCTTGAAAGTACTGAATCATACGTTATTTGTTTCATGATATAACATCAAAATTAAGGAAAAAAATAATTTATCAAGGGGCCACATGGGTGGGTGGGAGAGGAGCTGACACCAAGGCTTCAATAGAAAACAAATGTCTACAAAATAATGATGGTGACCAATCTACAAATGTGCTTGATACAATTGATATATGGATTATCACAAGAGCTTTAAGAGCTCTCAATAAAATGGTTTTGTTTTTTAAATTAAGGTCAAAAGAAAAAAATGAAAGCATTTGGTGCCTTGGGAAGGCACAGTATTGAAATTATTGGATAGATACCAAAAATTTCTGATGAAATATATCTTGATCTGAACTATGGGTAGTAGATGATTAAGTTGTGGGGGACAGATCAAAGTGAGTGTACATAGTATTTGTCCTTTGTTATATATTGTCTTTGTTTAGGTTCATGCCCAACCTGCAATTTCAGGAACCATGAGGTACTGCCAGATGGACAGCCTGTGCATCTCATGTACTTTGGCTCCCTCATGCTTCCATCTCCATCTGGAGTCTGATTAACTGTGCCAACACTGCAGCATCAAGAGCTAACTCCTGCCTGCCTCTCCCTGGCCATGTTCTCTCCATAGAGCATCTATTTATATATCACCTCATACTGAAGCCCCAAACTGGTTTTGGTTGCTGTTGCTTTTCGTTTGTTAACTTTCGATGTTAACTTTAGAGGTGTTTTATTTTTCATAAATGATAACAAACAAACAACAGCAACAATGAAGAAAATATCTTTGGGATATACCAATCCTTTGCTGGTTTTGTTTTTTTGTGGTCTTTTTTGGGTACAAATAAAGAGTGCATTTCACTTAGTTTAGTCAAGAACACAATGTTATTTATACATCTCCCTTTGTCTGAGAGTAACAGAGGTGTAAAATCATTAAAATATTATATAAATCTTAATATATGTGCATATATATATATTTAATTTGGAATAAAGTGTTTCTAAAATCGAGTGATGTGAGTGCCGGCATTTTGTAATAGAAACAAATAACACCTGGAAGTTGTTATGAAGTACTAGGCTTAACAAGGGACTCTGCAGGCAAATCTCTTATTTAAAAAAAGGATTATAATATCACCTTGTAGTTTTACTTTCCTTAAAATGCTCTTGGTATTGAATAATGGTGTGCTCCAAATTTATCTTTCTATTTCAAATTTTGCTCAGCTAATAGAGTTCTTATTTTATAAAATCACATTATTGTCTTTAGGAATTCCTCTTGTTGTTGGGTGCCAGCAAGTTGATTCCAACTCATAGCAGCCCTATGCACAACAGAAAGACAATACTCCATAAGGTTTTCAGTGGCTACTTCTTTAGAGGGTAGGCAAAAAAGTGGAAGACTCTCAATGAGATGGATTGCCACCCAGTGATTATAACAATAGGCTCATATTTAGCAATGTTCATGTGGATAATAGAAATCTGGACAGTGTTTCTTTCTGTCTTACATGGGGTTGCTGTGAGTTGGACCCAATTCAAGAGCACCTAATGAGGAAGAGCAGAAAGTGGGTTCCCAAAAGAAAGGCTATTTAGGTCTCTGGAAATACGTACATTTAGATAAGGAAATACAGAAATTTAGAAAAATGGGGAAAATGTTCATATGCTTAATTATAGTAATGGGGAATGTAGCCCAGGAAAATGTTGTAGTATAATTAATAGCAATAGAACAAAATAAACTGCTGAGTCAGACTTTAGGAGTTTAAGATTCAGTATTTCAGACAAAGACAAATAAGCAGTTCTTTTAATTATGATTTTTTTTTCTCATGGTGGTGTCAAACCCATTTTAAGTTTGTCACGGATCATATTTTATGTGTTCTATACCATTTTTCTTATAGGTCAGGAAAGTTGAATTTTGACTCTGTGATTTTAATAATGAGGATCATTCTAAGATTTTTTAAATGGGCATCAAAGAATAATAAATAGGAAGGAAAAGATAAAGCTGATGAAATAAGAGGAATATATAACACTGGAAGACTGGACAATGGCAGCTACAGATAATTTATCACAGACTGTGAGTAGAGAGTAAAAATTCAATAGATAAAGAACTATATCTATACCTACAGGGAGAGGATGAGTCTTCCTGTGATGGTTCTACACTTTACATATTCACAAGCATTATCAACAGTAATTGAAAACACATGTTTTAAATAATAACTTTTCCCCAGAGGATATTGTTCCCCAGAGTGAAACTACTTAGAGACTTCTGTACGACATCTGAATATAAGCGGGGTGCCACTGGGAATTTACGACCTCGTGAGGGAGGCGTATCTTAGCATATACATTAAAATGAATGAAGCGCTGTAAAATAAAGATACTAGAGATGTCATCATGTTTTGGAATGCTCATGTTGTAAAAAAGAAAGGTGTATGCAATTTAAACTCTAGCATCACACTGTCCTGGTTTGAATCTGTTCTTTGATAAAGGCTAAATCTCTCAAAGCCTCCATTTGTTTGACAGCTCTTCAAATCCAAGAATACTAACTGGACTATTTAGTAGACTGCTATGTGATGATGCATGTATCATGGTAGCTCTGATATTGGTACACATGGTAAGCTATTATGAAGATGATTATGAATCAAATGTTATGTAAGCATCACAGTAATACGCAGTCATCAAATAGTTCAAAACATATGCGAGGTACAGTATGTGTGTGTTCCATACACATGTGGACATTTGTGTATGTGTTTATGTGTTAGAGCAAATTACACCCAAAAGTTCTCACATTAAAACTATCACACAGATTATTCCCAAGTTCTGACCTTGATGTTCACTAGTTTTAATTATGGTTTGTTCAGTTAATCTTATTTTTATTCTTCTTATAAATTGTTTCCTACCTCTAAGTTTTCTGATATGGGCTTATGATTTTCTTACAGTGTGAGCATATATACATTATCTGTAACCTTGCATACATGTGGGCATTTGTGTTTTCTTTCTTTTTTATTTTAGAGTATTTTGTGGTAAAAATATGTGACTCAGAATTTGCCAATTCACAAATTTTTACAAGAGTAATTCAGTGACATTTATTACTTTGACTATGTTGTGCTGCCATTGACATTCTTTTATAAATTATTCTACCATCATTTACAAAAAAGTCTTTGAGCAATGCCGCCCTCCTTCTCTTTCCCTCTTCTACCATGTAACCACTTGGACTCTATCCATTTGCCTAGTCAATATAAGTGAGACTGCATAATTTTTGTCCTTTTATTACTAGCTCATATCATCTGGCATATGTCATCACATGTATTAGGACTCAGATTTTTTACTTTATGGCTGAGTAATATGTCATTACATGTAAAGTTTGTACTTTGATGACCATTAACCTATTGATGTACTTTTAGATTGCTTTTGGTTATTGTGAATAGACTTTGATGTGAAATGTTTACTTAACTGGAAAACTAAGAGCTAGCACGTTTAGAGTGCTAGAATGAAGAGCATACATTTGAATTTATCAAGTGTAGATGAAGGTGGAGGAGTCCTGGTAGCATAGTTGTTAAATTTGGACTGTGATCTGCAAGGACAGCAGTTCAAAACCACTAGCTGCCCCACTGAAGAATGATGGAACTTTGTACTCCTGTGAACAGTTGCCATCTCAGAAACTCACAGGGGCAGTCCAACCCTGTCCTATTGGGTCACTATGGATTGACATCACTTAAATGGTAGTGAATTTGGTGTTTTGGAGTTTTTATAAGACGAGTGAGTAAGGAACAAAATCGAAAAGCCCGAATGTAGATAAAGACTTAGGAGTAAGTTTGGGATCATAGGACAATGAGAAGATAGATAAGACTGTGGCAAAGGATCATTGCTGATTTCAAGAGGTAGAATTTATAAAGGTAAAACTGAGGCACAGGGAGAAGGACAGACATAACTGACAGGACAAGGGAGAACAGAGACAGAATAGCTTTATTAGTGGGGAACTCCCGGATGAGGTTCCCTGACCTAGGCCAACAGGTCAGAGAAGTCATGCTGAGCAGCTAGGGGCACGGGTTTCTAAAGGGGTGGTGAAATGTGTAGCAATTAGTATATGGGGTCTGGACACTCCGAGAATTGCTTGTTGACTCCTTTTGGCTTTCTTTAAACCCAGAGTATCTGGTTTCACCGTTTATCTTATCTGGCATCTGACCTCGTGGGACGTGCAGGGAAGCAGGGACCTAACCTGCTTCAGCTCAGTCCAAACATTCCAGCCCTTTTATTGATAAAGGGGCAACGATATTAGATCTGACTACTTCCTGCTGGTATGGGGCAATGGGGGGAGGACTATATGCTAGAATGGTTTGGACCAGCATTGGCAGGTAAGGGGGCTGTAAGGATGTAACAAGAGTTGGTTAACGGTTATATTGGATATGTCTCTCATTCCTTCTCGAAGGAACTTAAAAAGACAAGGGGCTTAAAGTAACAGTAAGCAAATTATTACCAAGGGTCCTACCAGGGGCATGACCCAGGACATAACAGGGTTTTGAAACCAGGGGGTGGTTGCTGAGTTGCTCCAGAGGTGACTTCTGATCTCTTTGGCCATGGTTTTTTAACACTTTTACATTTTGCTTAACCACACCTGACTCATTAATATAGTAGCGACAATCTTCTCCTAGAAACATGCACGTACTTTCTTTGTTGGCTGTTAACAGATTTAATGCATGGCGGTTCTGAAGGGTTACCTGTGTCACGGATGTAAGCTGTCACTATAAGGAGGTGAGAGACTCTGAGGTAGAGTCTATGACTAGCTAGAGTTGTTTGTTAAGGTTTTGTTTTTGGAGCATGCTGTGCTCTAGTGTTTTAATAGAAATTTCTGCTGCTGTCAGGGAGGAGGTAAAACTAAGGTTTACCAGCACAGGTAGGAATACAGCTATGTTTTGCCTTACTAGCCCTGATTTATTATCATGATAACAGCACTCTTGAGCTGCTGCTGCAGGGAGGTTAGAGAGACTGGGATGGATTAGGAATGCTGCTCTTCTCAACTTTGGGTGGGGGGTAACCATGCTTGTTCAGCTGAAGTTGGTGGTTGGAGGTCTTTTATGACCCAGCGTCTATCTAGAGTTAAACCCTGAGTGGTGGAGGTGAGGCACAGGTCTAAATAGATTACTGTGCAATGAGATAATTGTGCTTTGGAGGAAGAGAGAAGTTAAGGAGTTGGGCTGTGTTTGCTTTAGAACTGTCTTAGGAGGGGCTGTAGGTAAAATCAAACAAATTAATATCGTGTGGTTTCTTTACTGGTAAGATTGGAGTGTTGCAGGGAGAGCGGGTAGGAGGAATGAGGTTGTTAGAAAGGAGGCATTTTATGATGGGTTAACATTGGGAAGCAACGAGGCTGTTAGGGCCAGTTCTTCCAGGTCAGGTGAAAGAAGGGGATGGAACAGAGGTGCTATGAGACCAGAAATGTGGCGTAAGGAGGCCTTTAACTTATTTAAAATGTCTCTTCTTAACAGAGAGACCGGGCATGAAGGGATTACAAGGAAGGAATGAGTAAAGGGCTAGTACACCTGGGGTAGGTAGGCTTGCCATCAATATCCATGACTGAGATTGAGGAAGGACTGCCTATCCCTGAAAATGAAGACAGGTCAGAAAAGGTAACTCTGTGTAAGAAGGAAATTTCCTCACCTGATACCTTGAGCAATACCCTAGGCTTGGTGAGGGTGATGGGGGGGTCCAGTCAGAGTTTCCTCAGTCTTCAGCCGATCCCAATAGGGTCAACGGAGGGTCAAGAATTGAAAGGACAGCCCCCCCACATGGAGATGCAAAGGGCCTGTCACTTTTCCAAGGACAGTCAGACTTCCAATGTCCGCTTTGACTGCATGCCGGGCAGGGTTTGGTGGAAGCTCTAGGCTTGAGTCACTCCTATGACCAGTGCCATTCTTCTCCACACTTGAAGCAGGCATCAGGTGGCGGTCGGTGTTTCCATACACCCCCACCCCATGCTACTCCTTTGGGGCCGCGGTCAATTGCTGACTGCAGAGCTGCTATTAAGGCTTGGGTTTGAAAAATTTATCTTCTGCCCAAATCAGGCATCACAGGCTGACTCTGCCTGCTCCTCGTGACTGTTAAAAACCTTAAATGCCATATTCACTAAATCTCAGACTGGGGGTTGAGTGCTTTCCTCTGCCTTTTAAAGCTTTTTTTCTAATATCTGGGCCTGTCTGGGTAATAAAATGGGTAGCGAGGACCACGGTTCCAGATGGAAAAGCTGTATTTAAGCGGTGTACTGGGTTAAAGTATCAGTTAAGCGGTTTAAAAAGGTGGCTGGATTTTTATCAGGCTTTGAGTGATGTCTCTAAAGTTTATTAAAATTGACTCCTATATGAGAAATGGCCTGAAGCCCAGCTAAGACACACTGAAGCATTTTATCATGGTGGGCACGTCTGTCTCTACCTGCTTGATTGTCAATTTGATAACCCCAACCAGATTTTTGTCTGAGAATCACCTAGGTCAGGGTTGGTCAAATGAACCTGGTCAGAGTGCTGCTGAACAGTGAGAAATACACATTCTATCCTATCTGTGGTTAGGGTAGAGGAAAGGATGACAAAAATATCATGCCAGGACAAATCATAAGCTTGAGTTAAATATGGAAGCTCCTTAATAAGGTGGTTAGGGTCATTAGAAAAAGAGCCTAAACACTTTTCAATCTGAGATAAATCAGTGAGAGAGAAGGGAACATGAACCTGGGCCATTTTTTGAGTCCTGGCCACTTTCCCGAGCAGAAAAAGAAGGGGATTCTGCGATCCCGTGTGCTTGCTAGCTGGTGAGGTGAGTGCAGACTCGGGTTCCTCTGGCAAGGTGGGTATATCGGGAGAAGAGGACACATGGGGCTCTTGGTAGCCAGAATAGAGAGAGGGGCAAGTAGGAAGGGAGACAAGGTGCTCAGGCAGGTCTGAAAAGGTAGACATGAAAGGTGGGGTGCAGAAACAGGAGGAGAAGAGGAATTTTTTCTAGTCAAGAGGACTTGGGAAGAGGAGCAGGAAATACAGAGAAAGGGGTGGGAGCTCAGAGAAAAGAAGGCTTGGACATATGCAACCTCAGGCTATTTGTGAGTTCACTGGTAGAAATTGTCAAAATTTCAGAGAATATTGAAATCAAAAGTGCAGTGGGTGATTAAAGTTGTTACTTCCTGGAGCTTTCTGACCCCTCCCTCCTGCCTGCCTCAGGGCAGCGACTATGGCTTGGGTTTCTGGCAAGCCTGGGATTTGCACACCGCTTTTCTATCAGGGAGAGGTCCATCAGGGAGAAGGATGCACAGAGAGGGAGCCAGGAAGGAGAGAGAGAGACTCCAGGGAGTCTGATGAGTCCGGCTCTGGGGAGGGGACAGGTGTCGGGGGTGAAATTGCTTCAACCTTTGGGAGTTAAGGGGGTAGTGGAGGGAGGTGATGGTGAGGGTTACTCAGAATATGGAGGAGGCTTGACTGGGGGCACAGCCAATGATTCAGGGGGTTCAGAGAAAGATGAGGGGGAGTTCTGTCAGAGGCCTGATTAAGAGAGTGTTTGGCTAAGAGAACTTGAGCAGGGTGACAGGTAGTAGAGAGGGACAGGAGTGAAGAAAGAAAAAGACCTGGACATAAGGGGCTTCATACCTCTTGTGAATTTGATGACAAAAATTGTCGAGGTGGAGGAGAATGTTAAAATTGAAAGTGCCATTTTCTGGCCAGCGCAAGTCATTGTCCAATTGGTATTGAGACCAAACTTGGTTACAGAAAAAGACCAGGAACTTCGGATGGAGATCAGGAGACAAACCCAATTCAGTAAGGTTGGCCAGAAATCACCCCAAAGGACTGTCCTTACAGGACTGGTACAGAGGACTTCTAAAAATACAGGGGGTATTGGCAGAGGAGAAGGGCATCCCCTGGTCCCCATCTGTAACCAACAGACAGAAATGGTTCAGCAACCCTGAGGGTATCCTGATAAGAGTTAGGGACCCAGCGGAGAGTCCTGGACTACTCCCAGACAGGAAGGTTCCCTGGCGCAGGCCTGAGGCTTTCATCCAGCAGACAGGGACCTTGGATCAGAAGAGACACAATGGAAGCCGAGGGAGGGGGACTGGCTTTATGGCCGGTGAAATGGAGGTCAGTCAGAGGCCTTTGTTCAGGGTGAGAGGAAGGGGAAGCAGAAAATTTTAGAGAAAGCACTGCAGAATTGCAAATACAAAACACACAAACAGGTAGAAAAGGCTCAGCTGCCTTTGCACCTTAGTCCAGTCTGAAGGTGCAGTGACTACCAGGCCCAGAGCCAGGATTCCAGTTATTGGCAGAAATTCCAGAAAGTAAACAGAGACAAAGGGCTGAGGGGCACATGAGGTGAGATAGACATGAGAAACTGTCCTTATCCTCCCACTCCTTTCAGAGAAGGCAGTTATTTCCATCTCCTCTTAGTACTAGAGTGGAAGTATAAACCCCTTCGGAGGTACCTTGAAAAAACTGGGACCCTATGTTCCCATATGAGTTTGCTGGTCCTCAGTGTCTGGAAAGACAAACAAGACAAACGAAACAGTGCAAACACACACAGAGAGAAAGCGCACCAGGAAAGTTAAAGCTATTTGTTTAGGATTATGAGCAGAAGAATTATGTTAAAATATTCTGGAAAGTGGAATTTGGTGCAACATCATGCCAAAGGCCAAGATTAAAGCTACTTACCAGTTCAGCTAGCAAGTCATGAAACCTGGTCTTATATTCTGATTAAAACATTAGAAAAAGAGAGAAGATTTACTAGGAGTATGTAAAAGGAAGAGTAATCAAATTTGATGATTCACACTACATTTGAGATCAACAAGAGTCCCTGCTGGTATAAGTATTCTGCATTGGGCTGCAATCTGCATGATTGGCCACTCAAAACTGCTGGCAACTCCGCAGGAGAAAGACTGGGCTTTTGACTCCAAAATACAGTTACAGTCTCTCTCAGAAATCCCCAGTGGGGGCACTATGAATCAGCATTGATTCAATGGCAGTGAGTCAGAACAATGGTAAAGCTAAAGTCTAAGAAATCACTAAATAGGAAAACAATTTTACAGTGATATAGTGGTCTATTAAACCACCTGGTCCCCAATCCCAACTACGTGGACAGCCGCCACTCCCCCCCAAAAATTTTACTTCAGAGGACAGCACTGAAGCAACAGCTCAGGGAGAGGAACATGGTTGATCAGAGCACATGGGAGCAAATGAAGGGGGAGGAAGAGAAAGTGGAGCACATCCTGGCCCACCAAGCCTTCTGGACAATATCCCTGCGCAGAACAGCCAATGCACAGAGAAGACCATATAGCTGGCCCCACAATGAGACACAACATTCCTCTGACTCATAGCCCTACAGGGGACAACACTGGAGACACAGTGTGGGAATTGCACCCGATCTGACCCCACTACTCCAAGGAAAAACACTAAGGATGTGCAACAGAACAGCAAGGGGAGCAGAGCAAGAAAGTTCCAAGGGAGTATCAAAAATAGACTTTGGGACCAGGGCGTGACACCCCATCAAACTCTACCGGAAAACACCCCTAAAGGTCAACAAACAGACCTTGAACTATTTACAGGCTTTGGTTCTAGGGGAATATGGGAGGGGGAAATGGGGGGAAAGGAAGTGGTTTTAACTGATCCAGGGACAAAGGAACAACAAGTGATCCAAAATCAGTAGCAAGGAGGGTTCAAGAGACCTAGTAGGGATTGATCAAGGACAATGTAACTGAGAGGAATTACTGAAACCCAAATGAAGGCTGAGCATGATAATGGGACAAGAGGAAAGTAAAAGGAAATAGAGGAAAGAACTAGGAGGCAAAGGGCATTTATA
>NW_022103937.1:1725318-1746307 GCF_000313985.2 Echinops telfairi
CATCAAAGAACAAAAAAACCCATATCATTGTTGATAAGGGGAGTGCAGATTGGGGTCCCAAAGTCCATTTGTAGGCAACTGGACATCTCTTACCGAAGGGTCATGGGAGGAGACGAGCCAGTCAGGGTGCAGTGTAGCGACAGTGAAACATACAACTTTCCTCTAGTTCTTAAATGCTTTCTGCTCCCCACCATCCCTTCCCACCACCACCACCCCACACACACTATCATGATCCCAAATCAGGCTGGACCAGAGGATGTACACTGGTACAGATAGTCACTGGAAACACAGGGTATCCAGGACAGATGAACCCTTCAGGCCCAGTGCTGAGAGTGACAATACCGGGAGGGTGGAGGGAAGGTGGGGTAGAAAGGGGTTTGATTACAAGGATCTACATATAACCTCTTCCCTGGGGGACGACAACATAAAAGTGGGGGAGGGGAGATGGGCAGTGTAAAATATGACAAAATAATAATATTTTATAAATTATCAGGGGTTCATGAGGGAGGAGGGAGTGGGGAGGGAGGGGAAAATGAGGAGCTGATACCAAGGGCTCAAGTAGAAAGCAAGTGTTTTGAGAATGATGAGAGCAACAAATGTACAAATGTGCTTGACACACAATGGATGTATATATAGATTGTGATAAGAGTTGTATGAGCCCCCCAATAAAATGACTTAAAAAAACCCAAGAACTGCCTGGTCAGTAGTTCAAACCTTCTGGCAACCCAGAGGGAGAACAATGATGTTCCTTTTTAAAGCTCTACCCTCTTCAAAAGACCACTGCACAGTGCTATTGTGCCCAATAGGATGCATTGAGTGGGAATCAATTCACTGGCAGTGAGTTTAGGACTTCAGAGTGAGTAGAATTTATGCTGGATTTATCCTTTTCTGGTTATAACTGGCCTGGCTTTGACTTATGGCTTATTAGGTGTCAGTACAAATAGTGGTAAAATTACTGGGTTTGAAGTCCACCCTTTATTTACTTAGAAATATTTCTCCATTTCATTGAATTTCAGTTATCTGCTCTGTAAAAGGGTATGTGCCAACCACACAGAATGTTTCTTATCTAAGTCTCAAAATTTTGTTTGTGGAACAAAGCATTTTAATTTTACATGTCTTCTTTTCTATCACAATATGAAATTTCTAAGCAAGAATTACATACCTAAATTTCTAAACTTGTTTTGATTGTTTTTAAAATACACATTAGTAGACATCATGTGGTATGCCTAAAAGGTATGTTCTGTGAAAACAATGCACTGCTTCTAGGCCAAGGGATTTCTTTCTCTGTTCATTTTACATTCTGAATTCTTACCCACAATTATTAATTTATATGTTTACTTGTATAGAAATATAAAACCAGACCCCCACAATAAACCAAAACAACTGTCATCAAGAAATAAAAAAACATTTTTTGATTAATAAGGGAAATGATTATCTATCTCAGGTCCTCTCCTTACTCCTTTGGTTTATGTAACTGATAACTGTTATTTGCTAAAATAGTTTTTATTAAGTGTATGCATATTATTATTAGAATATTGGCTCTCCTAGGGAAAAATCTATGCCAGTTGACCACATAGAAGGTCTAAAAGAGAGAGACAATGACTTTGATTTTATGAATTTATTTTTATGAAAGGGATTCAAATCTTAATGTTGAATAAGAAAATAACACTTTTGAACCCATAATATCAGAATTATTACAGTAGCTCACTTTTAGGTTAAAAGAGCACTTCATTCTGTGTTACTATAGAAATACTTATGACATCCTAAGAACTGTAGTACTTTGGATCAAAGAAATACATGTTGTGGTTTTAGAAAATTACTTTCACTTTGCCTGGGTGGTGAAAAGAAGAAAGATAAATGTATCTGTGTGTGATAGGTGTTAGAAAACCTAATGTTTTGAGCTTAGATAAATGAAATTTCAAGTCGTACTCAGATGTTTTGTGTTTAGAAAATTCAAAATATGTTTGCAAATGGCTTTCCTACTTAAGTTTGTACCTTTGAGTATTTAAGTAGTATTATTTTTGTTTCTGATTCATTTCCAAAATTTATAAGCAAGTGCTGATAACGATGGGACCTTTTACTTTGAACTTGGGAATTCTATCTTTTCAATATTAAAGTTTGTTCTAGTCCAAAAATTCTGAGTATAGTTTAAAGGTTAATTTGAGCCTAGAAGGTTGCCAAAAACTTTCCACCATTCCTACTGTTATGTTAAAATATTTAATTGGTGTGCTTTATCATTGCATACATAGTTTTGCCTTCATTGTTACATTTCAGTAGACATTATTTTAGTAAGATTCATGAACCCAACACAGTAAACATCAGGATTGTCTTTATAACTTGTTTGGTACATATATGTACATGCATATTTTTAAAATGCTAATGTATGTAAAATTAAGAATTCTAGCTCTAGAACAAGTTCTGAGAAAAGATATCGAAAGCATCCACTTTCCTCCTGAATGCAAGTTAACTTTGCAGAGACTGCCATAACTTGCTCTTTTCTTTTTCATTTTCTTCTCTTTTTTTTTTTCTTTTTCATTTTCTTAGGCATGACCGAGCCCAACCTTCTCATTATCTGGAAAACCAGATGCCTAGAATTATTTACCACTGTATAACAAATAGACAATTTATATTACAATGTTATGAAATATTAAGTGACCCTTTGAAGAACCTTATTTTTTATATTTCACTCTAACAAAGGGAGCATTCTTATCATATAACGTTTATAAGAAGTTGTTATTCCCAACTAGAGTTCTTTTTCTATATAATGTATGAATTTATAGTTCCTATACACATTTTCCTTCTGTGTGACTTTGGGGGAAGCTATAATTACACAAGCCAAAAATTGTAAAATGGATTTCAAATCAGTTTCTCAAGTGTAAGCAATGCACTTTTAATGAGTGCTCTATAGCTATAAAAACAAGAAACAGCCAAACCCACTGCCATCGAATCAATTCTGACTCGCACCAACCCTGTAAGACAGAGGAGAGCTACTCCTTAGGGTCTCTGATACTGTAAATCTTTATGGGACCAGGCAGACATATTTTTCTTTGGGTAAATTCAAGTTCTAACCCTGTGGTTAGCAGCCTAATGCCTATCCCATGTGCCACCAACACCCATCAATACAATACTAAATGTTAATTTCTGTTTAGGTGCTTTAGTTTTCTTCTGTAATGTATTATTATGAATAGGTGGGGGTTTACAATTCAGATTATCATTTTTTTTGTTCATCAATCTAAACTATTTGTCAACCCCCTCAATAATTAACTATACCCCACTTTGATTTATCTGTTCCCTCTTGTGGAATATTTCCTTTCCTTAACCCAAGTTAACGACTGTCTGCTCTCCAGTCTTGCTTCATATTCCCTCCTTTCCCTTCTCCCTGTTGGTAACTATCAAAGTCTGTTTTCTTTGATATGAAAACCTTTCTCTTGATTTTTTTTCTTTGTACCAATGGGCACATATGCTATTTTTCCTTTTATAATTGAATAGGGATGATGTAGTGGTTAAGCTTTGGTCCTATGGTCAGCAGTTCGAAACCACCAGCAGCTTGGCTGGAGAAAGACTGTGCTTTTTCACTAGCACAAACAGTTACAGTCTCAGGAACCCACAAAGGGTCGCTATGAGTCAGCACTGACTCAATGGCAGTGAGAATTTTACACAGCATGATGCTTTCTAGGTGTATCCCTGCCAGGAGATCCTTCTCAATTTGTTCATTATTCTGTAATAATGCCTAGGTGTTCCATTGCATGATTGTGTGCATGTACAGAAATTCCTTTATCCATTCTTCTATTGATGGGCATGTAGATAGCTTTCATCATTTTGTTCTTGTAATCAGTGCTGGGATGAATGAGGGTGTGAATATATCTGCTCATGTTCGAGTCCTTCATTACGGTATATAGACAGCAATGGGCTTGCTGGGACTTATGACATTTTTCGTCCCAAGGAAGGTAATGACATATTTCTTTCCAGGATGGTTGCACCATGTTTCTGTGCCACCAGCAGTGTAGGAGAGTTCTTTAGGCAGTTTCTCCAGCACGTGTTATTTTCTGGGTTTCTTTTTTACTTTGTTGTCAATATCAGGGTAAGGTGTATCTCATCATCTTTTTGGTTTGCATTTCTTGGACATGAAGAGATCTTCAGCATTTCTTTCTATGTTTATTTATCTCTTGGTTCATTCTTTGAGGAACTGTCTGTTTATGCCCTTTGTCCATATTTTAATTGGATTATTCATAATTTTCTTGTTGAGGTGTTGCAATTTTCTATAACTTTTAGAGATTAGTTCTCTTTTTACTTTTTAGATAAAGTCTTTCAAGACACCTAGAGTCTTATTTTTACTCAGTTTTAGTGATCTATTTTGCCATCTGCTGTTTGTGTGTGTTTAATTTTGTTTGACAGCAGTCTACGGCCTTTTAATGGCCCCTAAGTTCATTCCAGAGTCCTCATTGAAGATCACTGTAACTCAATGAAAAACATATTCTAACGGTTTGAAAATTAGTTTATATATTGAAGTTTAAGAAAATGTTTTTTTGCATTTGAGAGTGACTGTCCCCAATCTTTTGATCATGCAGCCTGTATATCTTTTGGTCATGCACGTTAAGTAAGACTCCTGGATTTCTGGCTGTTTTATCCCTTGTATGTTATGTCCTAATAACTACCTCATACCTCTATGAGGGTCAGGGTCCCTGCTCATGACCAAAGCATTACCACACATTATAATTGCATTATGAATCTTTCTACTATTCATACCTGAAGCCACTTGTGTCTGATAATTGGTCATTATTTTGGGATTCTAATATGCTCATTACTGTCAATGCAGTCTGTAGTACCATCTCCTACTATGACTCAATACTAATATTTGATGAGAGATTTCTGATAACCAGGAAATAGTTTTCTTTGAATCTGAATATTTTGTATTTTTAATATTGAAGTTTGTTGTGGTCCCCAAAGCCTGGATTTAGTTTTTAAAAATTAATTTGAAGGGGGAAAAATGAGGAGCTGATGAATGATGAATGATGAAGGCAATGAATATACAAATGTGCTTTACACAATTGATGTATGTGTGGATTGTGATAAGAGTTGTGTGAACCCCCAGTAAAATGATTTTTTAAATTATGTCATAATTCATAATGTTCTTGATGTTCTCATATATATAATTCATAATCATAGCATTTCATTGTGCTTATGCAGAACCTGAATTTGGTTGAAGAGATAATTGTGCAAACAGACCAAGTGAATGGTGCCTGGTTTAAAATCAGGAAAGATTTGCATCTGGGTTGTATTCTTTCATCATACTTATTCAATCTTTATGCTGGACAAATAACTAGAGAAGCTGGAACTATATGAAGAGGAATGTGACATTAGGATTGAAGGAAGGCTTATTAACAACCTGAGATGGGGAGATGACACAATTTTGCTTGTTGAAAGTAGGCAGTTTGAAGCACTTGGTGATGGAGATCAAGGATTATAGCCTTCAGTAGGGATTACAATTCCATGTAAAGAAGATCAAAACCCTCATAACTGGACCAATAGGTAACATCGTGATAAAAAGGATAAAAACTTGAAGTTGTCAAGAATTTCATCTTGCTTGGATTAACAATCAGTGCTCAGGAATCAGTAGTCAAGAGAATAAAGGACACATTGTATTGGGTAAATCTGCTGCACAAGACCTCTTTAAGTATTCAAAAGGAAGGGTGTTACTTTTAGGGTTAAACTGCACCTCACCCAAGCCATGGTATTTTCTTTTTCTTTTCTTTCTTTTTTTTTTTTATGACTCCCCACCCCACCAAGCCATGGTATTTTCAGTTGCCTCAGATCCATGTGAAATTTGGGCATTGAATAAGGAAGACTTAAGAAGACAATGTGCAAACTTTGTGCTTGTGAAAACTTTTGAAAATAACATGAACGGAATAAGAACTAATAAATCTGCCTTCAAAAAAATACAGCCAGATTGCTCCTTATAAGCCAGAATGGGGAGACTTCATTTCACATGCTTTGGACATGTTATCAGGCGAGACCAATGCCCAGAAAAGGGTATCATACTTGGTAGAGGAGAGGGGAAGCAAAATAGAGGATGAGCCTGGACAAAGTCCATCTGAACATAGTGGCTGCAACCATGGGCTCAAGCCTAACAATTGTGAGGATGGCACAAGGCTGAGCAATATTTTGCTCTTGTGTACATAGGGTCTCTATGAGTCAGAAACAATTGGAAACGAGCCCTGATGACATAGTGGGTTATGAATTGAGCTGCTAATCACAAGGTCAGTGGTTCAAACTCAACAGTATGGGTTGCTATGAGTTAGAATTGACTGGATGTCCACGGGTGGCAGTAATGATAATCATCACCATCTCCTTTGATCTTTAAAGGAATAAAGGCAGAGAACATTAAGTTTATGTATACGGAGCAAACAACAATAATAAAAAACTACCCTTATGTAAATTACCATGTCTAGACACATCAATAAAATATTTGTGCAAATTATTTATGACATAATACAATTATTACATATCATTAGGAAGTAAATAAAGCTTGCTATGTCATATTGTGATAATAGCACAACAGATTTAAAAATTAAAAGTGAAAATAGATGAATAACAATTCTGGGCCAAGCTCATTCATCAATCTATATTCTAAAATTTTTTAAATTAACATAATTGAATTATTAGGTTTGATAATGCATCTTTCACATTTTTCTAGCTAAAATTATAGTCAATAATGAAACCTTCTTTTAGAGTGTTGTAAACAAGTATTCCTGTTGTTGCTGTTTGTGTGTTATAATTTAAGAACTATAAAATAAGCAAAGGAGTTTCCTCTTCCTTATACTTTCTCTTGCCTGCTTCTCTCTCCCTCACATGCACACACACAGGAATTGGAAAGGAAAAACAAAATTTATTACTTCCAGATGATATAATTGTCTTCACATAAAATGTAATACTTCTATGGAGCCAATAAAACATTCAACATAGCTGGTGAAAATTAGTTCAAAATATAAAATTCTTGTTCCAATGTACAAGAAAATCTTAGAATACAGTTACAAATTTATTATTTATGACAGAAATGAAAATTTGAAGCTTACCTAGAAAATAACCAGCAAGGTTTTTTTGAAGAAAAAAAAGCTTAAAATAGTCATTGGTTAAAAACAAACAACAACAACAAATAAAAATAAACAACACTAAGAATCTTTACCCTGACTGTTATTTCATAGAACAATGCAATTCTAGGATTTCATTTATCTTGCAGCATAACTACTTCTAAAACTTATATGGAAAACAAAGCAGCCAAGGAAAATTGCATTGAGTCATGATTAGGGTCTTAAGAGCCAGTGAATGGCTATATAAGATGAATCTGTTGTTTTCTACCCATCTGGAGAAAAGATGGGTGAAGAAAATAGAGGATTCAATGATTCAAAGGACTAATGAGTCACACAAACTAGTTTCCCACTCCTCTGAGACCAGAAGAACTAGATAGTGCCCCATTATTACTATTGACTACTCAGATATGAACCACAGAAGGTTCTAGAAAGAATGTAGAATGGATTCAAATTCATAGAAGAGATCAGTCTTATTTTTTTTAATAGACTGGTGGAAGCCCATGATGGTGGGCTGTAGATGTCCATTAAATATGGAACTGAAACCCTTACCAGGATCACCTTGCAGCCAAACAAAGATAGGCCTGTAAAACAAACAGTAACACCCACGAGAAACACACTCTTTAAAGTACTAAACCCCCGTGATACTGAAAGGGCAGCATATCCCTGAAAGAGAAGCTCAAAAGGCAGGAGAAGGAACAGAAAAAGGACTAATGGAAAGAGGAAGCAGGGAATATGTGGGAAGAGTGCTATCACATTGAGATAATTGCCATTCATGCTACCAAATATGTGCACAAATTATTGAGTGGAAAATTGAAAATATTCTCTAAATTTTCACCTAAATCACAATAAAAAGGAAGAAAAGAAAAAATTGAGAGCATTTTGAAAATATTGGCCAGGGAATACCCTAGTAGATACAAAGATTTATCAAAAGTTGCTTCTAAGATATTAAAGACAAACAAATAGAGCAATGGGATAGAATAAAGGGCCTATAAGTAGACTTTGTGGTACACATGAAAGGGCTTCACAAATTAGTGAAAAATGGAATAAAAAGACACTGGAATTCTTTTCTATGAACTTTTTGAAGCTTTTTTGTAAGAGGAAGCTTGGTGTAGTGATTATGTTTTGAGCTTCAATCACAAGGTAGCAGTTCGAAACCACCAGCTACTCTGGGGTAGAAAGATTAGGCTTTATTTTTCTTTCTTTTCTTTCATTTTATTAGGGGCTCATACACCTTTTATCACAAATCCATACATACATCAATTGTGTAAAGCACATTTGTACATTCATTGCCCTCATCATTCTCAAAACATTTGCTCTCCACTTTAGCCCCTGGCATCAGGTCCTCATTTTTCCCCCTCCCTCCCCAGTCTCCCCTCCCTCATGAACCCTTGATAATTTATAAATTATTATTTTGTCATAACTTGCCCTGTCCGACGTCTCCCTTCACCCACTTTTCTGTGTCCGTCCCCCAGGGAAGATGAGGCTTTTTATTCCTGTTAAGAGTTACGGTGTCTGAAACCCAGAGGTTCAGTTCTGCCCTGCCCTACAGGGTTGCCATGAGTTGGAATTGACTCTATGGCAGTGACTTTGGTGTGTGTGTGTGTTTGTTGTTGTTGTTGTTTTTGGTTTTGTATATAAAAAAGATACAGAAGTGACATGATAGATATTTGGAGTAATGACAGCGACTCTGTAGAGGGGCCAGGAGAACTAGTTTCTCTATTACACTCACATAAATTCAATATAGACTCAAGACAAAAGCAAAATGTGGGGTGTAGAATTTTGAGAAACCATAGAAACTGTTTTGTCAGCAAAAATGATATATTGCTCAAATAGGACTCAAAAAGCACAGAATATGAAGTAAAAATTCATAAATTATAATATGTTATAATTAAATACATCTATTTAAATTGAGTGCATTAAAAAAATCACACTTAATTTTATCCCATTCATAAAAGCCACCATGAACCAGAATCTGGGGGAAGGGAATACAATGAGAAGTTAGTATCCAGAGTATATAAAAATACTTATAATCAATAAGGTCACCCAAAGAAAAGGAGCAAAGTATGGGAACAGACAACTTACCAAAGAGCAATATTTTTGAAAATATAATCTCATCACTTATAAGGAAACCTATTACAAACTAAGAAACAAATAGACATACCTTTTCCCTTATACGTATGCTCACAAATAAATTGATTTCTGATCATCATTCAATGACATTTTCATGTTACCATGAATATACATTTGAGTACAAGTAAATATAAGCAGCATACATTTAAAATATTTCACTTGCATGTAGTTATTATGTTTATTATGTTTTTTGATGGTTGCTACTTGAATTTTCTCATGGCCAGTTGGAGTTGAGTCCATTATTATTCTAGATCCTTCAATGTATCACTTTAGTCTTTGATAGCTTTGTGGCTTTCTGGCTTTTCAAGGGCCATATTGTTCATTTCCTACCTAAGACCCAGAAGCTTTTTCTTTAAAGAACTATTTATCTTTTCACGGGGAAATTTTCCTGGCTGCTAGTGATATCTATTACCACTATACTGGTCATTCATTGTTCATTGTTGCTAGACTTTTATCATTGGTTACAGCTAGGACTTATGTGGACAGGAGACATAATTTTTATGAAGGATTTCACTATAATTTTATAATGCTATTTTAAATTTGAATTTAAAGTTTTTACTTGAGTTTTCCATCCTCACATCTATATTTCACTTTGTCCACTCAGAGGGAGAAAAACACCTAGTAAGATGATAGCCGAGAAATCCTATGAGGAGGTTGTACTAGACTTTTTAGAGTTGCTACAAGGTGGAATCGATTCAATAGCACTCAACAAAAATCACTCAACAGAAGAATTTACATGTAAAAAAAAATGAGTGCAGCCAATTTGTATCATGAAAACATAAAATTCAATATTAAATAGAATAATGAAGTTACAAAAATGTATTGAGTAAGATAATATTTATAACGCTTAAAAATCATGGAGGAAAAAAGCAATATTATACATTACTATGGATACATTCAGGTGTTGTGGAAGTACAGAAACATGGATGTGAAACTGTTAAATGAATGGGAAACTGTAAACATGATTGGGAAATTACTATCTTCAAGATACTCCTAGATCTGGACAGAAGACATTATGAGAATCAGAAAAATTACTTTTGAATAGGTAAGTGCTATACTACAAAAAAAATCTGTGACATTTTTGCAAAATATTACATTTTCTTTGCAAAGCCAGGATATGAGTATTCTTTCCAGTATATTTGAAATAAATCATGGTCTATAAAGAATTACTCATTTGTCTGTCTGTCATATTTTGCTGTTTTATGAGTTGCTGTGATGCTGAACAGTTAATGTCATGGTTATTTTTAAAAAACAGCAGGGTCACACACAGTGAACAAGTTTCAATAGAGCTTCCAGACTAAGAACAAACTACAAAGAAATCATAGCTTGTCTACTTCTGAAGAATTAGCCACTGAAAACCTTAGGCATAGCATCACAATAATGTGAGATACTGAAAATCTCATGACTAGCAGCAGAGCTTTGCCAGAGATGGTGCCAGAGATGAGCTCCTCAGATCAGAAGGCAACCAAAATATGACTCATTAAGAGCTACACCCTCTAAATAAAGTTGGCTATAATGACATGGATGGACTAAAGCCTGTGGGAGTAAAGTCTTCAGGACCTTGTTTGCTGATGGGGAACAACCTGAAGTGAGAAGAAACAACTGTAAACATAATCTCATAATGGGAACTTGGAATGTACAAAATCTGAATCTAGGAAAATTGAAAGTCATTAAAAATGGAAAACCCAAAGGCTGGAATGGATTGGTATTGGCCATTTGGAATCAAAGTCATATGATCTACTATGGTGGGAATGACATACATCAAGAAGAGCGGTGTTGCATTCATCATAAAATAAAAAACAGCATGTCAAGATCTATCTTGAAATACAATGCAGTCTGTGATAGGATAATATTGATCCATATATAAGGAAATCCAAATCTGTACAACTATTATTTGAATTTACGCACCAACTACTAAAACTATTGATGAAGAAATTGAAGAATTCTACCAAGTTCTTCAGTCTGAAATTTATATAACATGGCATCAGGATGCCTTGAAAATTATTGGCCATTGGATTGCAAAAGTTGGAAACAAATAGGAAGGGAGGAAGGACAGTAGTTGGAAAATATAGTCTTTAGTGAAATGGAAGAAATTATGAAGTCAAAGAGCTGAACAGAAAATTTCAAAGGGCAGCTCGAGATGCCAAAGTCAAATATAAATACATGTGCAAAGACCTGGAGTTAGAAACCAAAAAGGAAGAATGTGTTCCACATGTCTTAAACTGAAAGAATTCAAGAAAAAATTCAAGCCTCCAGTTGCAATATTGAAAGATCATATGGATAAAATATTGAATGATGCAGAAATCCGTATAGCAGATGAAAAGAATACTGAGTCACAGTACCAAAAATAACTAGTTAAAATGTAACCTTTCAAGAGATAGTATATGATCAAGAACCAAGGATACTGAAGGAAGAAGTCCAAGCTGCACTCAAATCATTAACAACAAGGCTCTAGGAATCAATGGAGTACCAATTGAAATGTTTAGACAAGCTCTTTGTGCCAAGAGATTTGGAAGACAACTGCTTGACTAACTCACTGGAAGAGATCCTTATTTGTACCCATTCCAAATAAAAATGACCCAACAGAATGTACAAATTATAGAACACTCTCATTGATATCACTTGCAAGTAAAATTTGTTGAAAATCATCCAAAAGCTTTTTTTATCAGTACATTGACAGAGATCCGGAGCTTCAGAGATCTGGATGCATTCAGAAGAAGACATGGAACAAGGAATATCATTGCTGTTGTTAGATCAACCTTAGCTCAAAGCAAAGTATTCCAGAAAGATGCTTACTTGTATTTTATTGACTATGCAAAGGCAAAGACTCTGTGGATCTAAGCAAACTATGAATAACCTTGACATGAATGGGAATTACAGCACACTCCATTGAGCTTCTATGGAACTTGTACATGGATCAAGAGGCAGTTATGCAAACAGAACAAGGGAATACTGCATAGTTTAAAATTAGGAAAGGGGTGAAACAGGGTTGTATCTTTTCACCATTCTTATTTAATCTGTATCCTTAGCAAATCAACAAGGAAGCTGTATTTATTTCCTGATAATAAGAGATAGAATGCAGAACTTGGATTGAAGGAAAACCTATTTACAACCTTGCTTGGGAGTGAGGAGGACTTAAAGAACTGCTGATGAAAATCAAGAATTACAGCCTTCATTATAGATTACAGCTCAATGTAAAGAAGACTAAAATTCTCACAATTGGTACAATAGGTAACATCATGATGAGGAAGAAAAGACAGAAGTTATCAAGGATTTTGTCTTGCTTGGATTCATAATCAATGCTCATGGAAGTAGCAGTTAAGAAATAACATGATACATTGCATTCCATAAATCTGCTGGATGAGACTTCGAAGTGTTGAAAAGCAAAGATGTTACTTTGAGGACTAAGGTACACTTGATCTAAGCCATTGTATTTCAATTTGATTCCTAGGTAATGCGAAAGATGGACATTGAATAAGGTGATTAAAGTAAAACTGATGCATTTGAACAGTGGTGCTGCTGAAGAATATTGATAGTATCATGGACTGTCAAAAGAACAATAGATCTGTCTTGGAAGAGGTACAGTCGGAATGCTTAATAAAAGCAAGGATGGCCAGACTTTATCTCATGTACTTTGGGCATGTTTTTCAGGAGAGACCAATCCCAGAGGGGGATGTTATTCTTGGAATAGTGGAGGGGCAGCGAAAAGATGATGTCCCTCAGAGAGATGGATTGACACAGATGTTACCACAATTGGCTAAAACATACGCAAAGTTATAATGATAGCACAGGACCAGGGGGTGCCTCCCCCTGTTGTATGTAGGGTCACTGTGAGTCAGAGCCACCGCAAGGATGACTAACAACACAAAATAAAGATCGAGGGCCAAGAAAATTCCAGAGGCAAATGTTGAAATGGCCTATTTAAATCCATGCTGGTAGGAGAGGAATTGTGTCAGAAAACCTTCCCCCCCTGAGTTAGTTAATTGTGCCAGCCTGGCCGATAATCACATGTGGGTCTGGTTGAAAGGCGGAGGGATAAATGGGTGGTGAAGCCTCGCCTTTCTAGTTCTCGGGTCTCTTGTTTTGTGATGGTTGCATCGGGTGCAGCTGCCTTAGCAGTTCCCTGCTTCAGCTTGCAAGATGGATTTCCTACAAGACATCCCCAAGGAGAAGCCGCATGGATCTATCCCGATGCAGCCCTGGCTGCTGGAGCAGCCATGTGGAGACCCCTGCCAGTGCTGAGATGCTTACACGTTCACTGACTCAGCTTTCCTCCTGCAGTCAGCATTATTGCCTCTGTTTTGTGAGGTGAAGGACTTTGTGGACTGGTGTTGGTATGGGTTAATGTTGGACTTGTGAGCTTGGGCAGCATTGGGTTGGGATGTTTTCGTGATGCACAGTTTCTTTCCATAAAACTCTATCTTATACATGAGTTGCTGTGGATTTGTTTCTCCAAAGTACCCAGACTAATACACCCCAACCCCCCCTGTTCAGTTCTATGCTCAACAGGCAATCTTCTAAATATAGCTTTTCTTTCCCTGCGCGCTCATCTTTTGTTGGTGTGTTGTGGAGAAAACCTGAATGCTCAATCTTCTTTGCACTTATGTTTCTTATTGTGACTATCATTTTGCTCTTAATGCTGACAATCTTTCATAAATATTCTCAGGAATGTCTCCATTTACAAATATAATGGATTCATGAGACTGACAAGATTGAATTTCTGAATTGGTGAACTGAAGGACAGACCGTAAATTAGTGCAAATGAATCAAAAATAAATACTGTCTTTGAAGCTTCACTCTGAAAATATCCTTTTTCTATGTCATATTCTTCTTGAATTTCATTAGTGCCTCTTGGAAACTAGCAAGGGCATGGCTGTTCTAGCTATGGTCTCAGAGAAAAAGGAATTCAGTCTGCAGCCAATAGTAATAATGAATTGTCACTCAGAGAGGCCCAGGATTATGTGTAGTTAAGAGTCAAAGGTACGTAGTTGGCAAAACTGGGCAAGCTGAGAAGTTGCTATAGTTGACAATTCTAGCAATGAGGTCCACTTTACAATGAAGTAACCAATTTTATTGTACATTTTTGAAAAGTGAAATTGAAAAATAGGAAATGAAATCGTTAATTAAAAATTGGACTTGAGTGTTGGTTAGAGAGCATACCCGAGTTACTTATTGTTCAGTTGTAAGGAAAGGAATGTTCCCTTATTTCATTTTGAATTGCCAGTACCACGTGCAACACTAGGAACAAAATGAAACATACAGCTTTCCTCTAGTTCTTAATTGCTTCCTCCCCCCGCCACTATCATGATCCAAATTCTACCTTACAAACCCAGATAGACCAGAGCATGGACACTAGTACAGATAGGAACCAGAAACACAGGGAATCCAGGACAGATGATCCCTTTGGGATCAGTGGTGAGAGTGGTGATACCAGGAGGGTGGAGGGAAGGTGGGATGGAAAGGGGGAACCGATTACAAGGATCTACATATAACCTCCTCCCTGGGGGATGGACAACACAAAAGTGGGTGAAGGGAGACGTTGGACAGTGTAAGACATGACAAAATAATAATAATTTATAAATTATCAAGGGTTCATGAGGGAGTGGGGAGCAGGAAGGGAGGGGGAAAAATGAGGAGCTGATACCAAGGGTTCAAGTAAAAAGCAAATGTTTTGAGAATGATGAAGGCAACAAATGTACAAATGTGTTTGACACACAATGGATGTATGTGTGGATTGTGATAAGACTTGTACGAGTCCCCAATAAAATGATTAAAAAATTAGAAGTTCAGTAAGCGCCTTAATGTTGTGTCATTCAGTGAATATAAGGTGAAATCACATTTTTACATTAATAAAACACTACACTTGTCACTATTGAACAAAAGATACATTTAATGAAACTTTATTTAGTGAGTGAACGACATCTTAGTGAAAACAAAACAAAAAAACCAAACAAACCCACTGCTGTTGACTCATTTGTAGGATAGATAGAACTTCCCAGGGCTTCCTGAGGCTGTAAATCTTTACAAGTGCAGACAGCTTTATCTATTTCTCTGCAAATGTCTGGTGAATTTGAACTTCTGGCTTTGTAGTTAGCAGCCCAATACTTAACCCACTATGACACCAGGGCTCCTGAAAAACCCCATATGAAATAAAATCAATTTCCTTTTAATTATGAAGTGCTTTCAAGAAAAAAAAATGGAGCAAAGCAAAAGGAAAATAGCGGGTATATATGTGCTCAACGTATTATGATGGCATAGTGGCATGTGCTGGGTTGCTAACCATAAGGGTGGAGGAGGTTCAAACCAAACAGTGTCTCCGTGTGAGAAAGATGAGACTTTCTGTTCCCAAGAACCTCAAGAACCCACAAGGACAGTTCTGCCCTGTCCTATAGGGTCACCATGAGCCACAATTGACTCAATGCTTATTAGTGTATTACTGAGAGTGACTATATTTTTAGCTAAATGGAATATCATATAACTTAACCAAACTCATTAATACAAATACTAATTACAAGTTAATTAGAGCTTATTGAAAGCTGTTTCTTAGTATCATCTTTCAGATGATGATATACAGCAATTGATGTATAGGATCTGAAAATGCTGGAGAAAAGTTTTAAACCTCAATGGTCAGTAAAATTGGTTTTTATCCTTTATTTATTTATTTCAATCCAAATAAAACAAATGCATTTCAATGTGGTAGATATGGAAGGAAAACAAGACTGGGGGTAAAAGTGCCTCTCAAAAAATCTGAATTTTATCTACATTTCAGTAAATTTGACAATTCTATTGAAGTCTACCTAGATATTATTTTAATATGAATAAATATAAAGTCCTTTTCAGCTATGTATTGAGTACTTATTTTATGGCAACTGTGTTAGGCTGTGTTGTCTAGAGAAACAAATCCAATGACACTCATCTATATATAAGAAATAATTTTATATCAAGAAAACATCCCAGCTCAGCCGAACTCAAGTTCATAAGTCTGGGGTGAGCCCATCAGCCCCTTTTCAGACTTACACACCCACATGCCAGTGATGCAGAACAGTGACCTGGGAAGCGGGAATATCACAGGCTGGTGGGCACAGACTCATAAAGAACCCTGCAGGGCACCAACAGCTTTGAGGACTGCATGGCTCACATGGGGTCACCTCTATAGGCAGGCAGTGTTCCTGCAGGAAGGAAGGTGAAGTTGCAGAGAGAGAGGCAGTTCCCAGAGGTCCTCACTCATATAAAAGGCCACCCCTCCCAGGAAGTATTATTTTTAAAGAGATGAATTCTTTTTTGTTTTGAGGAACTGCTATCATTTTTTAAATTTTATTTCATTTAGTTTTTTTTAACTTTTATTTTTTAAATCATTTCCTTGGGGGCTTGTACAAGTCTTATCACAATCCATACATACACCCGTTGTGTCAAGCACATTTGTACATCATCATTCTCAAAATATTTGCTTTCTACTTGACCCATTGGTAAATTATAAATTATTATTATTTTATCATATCTTACACTGTCCGATGTCTCCCTTCGCCCACTTTTCTGTTGTCCATCCCCCAGGGAGGAGGTTATATGTAGATCCTTGTAATCCATTCCCCCTTTCTACTCTATCCTCACACCATCCTCCTGGTATCACCGCTCTCAGCACTGGTCCTAAAGGGATCATCTGTCCTGGATTCCCTGTGCTTCCAGTTCTTATCTGTACCAATGTTTATGCTCTGGTCTAGCCAGATTTGTAAGGTAGAATTGGGATCAGCATTTAGGAACTAGAGGAAAGTTGTATGTTTCATCATTGCTACACTGTACCCTGATTGGCTTGTCTCTTCCCCGTGACCCTTCTGTAAGGGGATGTCCAGTTGCCTACAGATGGGTCTTGGGTCCTCACTCTGCACTCCCCCTCATTCACAATGATATGATTTTTTGTTCTTTGATGACTGATACCTGATCCCTTCAACACCTTGCAATCACACAGGCTGGTGTGCTTCTTCCAAGTGGGCTTACGACCCTAGATGCCATATCTTTTGATAACCGGGCTCCATCAGCTTTCGTCACCACATTTGCTTATGCACCCATTTTTTGTCTTCAGTGATCGTGTTGGGAAGGTGGGCATAATGGAATGCCAGTTTAATAGAACAAAGTATTCTTGCATTGAGGGTGTACTTGAGTGGAGGCCCAATGTTCATCTGCTATCTTAATACTAAACCTATAAATATATGCACATAGATCTATTTCCTCGCCTCATATATAAATATATTTACTTATGTACATGCCTTTATTTAGACCCCTATAAATGTCCTTTGCCTCCTAGTTCTTTCTTCTATTTCCTTTTACTTTCCTCTTGTTCCACTATCATGCTCAGCCTTCATTTGGATTTCAGTAATTCCTCTCGGTTACATTTCCCTTGATTATGCCTTACGAGGCCTCTTACACCCTCCTCACCACCAATTTGGATCACTTGTTGTTTCCTTGTCCCTGGGTTTGTAAACACCACTTCCTTTCCCCCCACCTCCCCCTCTCCCATGTACCCCCGGGAACCACTGGTCCCATTGTTTTCTCCTCCAGATTGTTCATCCAGCCTATCTTATTTAGACAGACCTGCAGAGATAATAACATGCACAAAAACAGGACATAGCAAAACAAACAATAAAAGAAAACAAAACATCAACAACAACAAAAAGCCAATGACAAACAACAAAGAAAAGCCTGTAGTTAGTTCAAGGACTGTTTGTTGGCCTTTTGGAGTGTTTCTGGTCGAATCTGATGGGGTGCCAAGCCTTGGTCCCAAAGTCTATTTTTGGTATTTCTTTGGCACTTCGTTGCTCTGTTCCCCTTGCTGTTCTGTTGCCCACCCTTAGTGTTTTGCCTCGGTATGGTGAGATCAGAATTGCACACAATTCCCACACTGTGTCTCCAATGTTGTCCCCTGTAGGGCGATGGGTCAGTGAGGGGTGTCATGTCTCATCGTGGGGCCAGCCATATGATCTTCCCTGTGGATTGGCTGTTCTGAGTGGGAATGTTGTCCTCAAGGCTTGCTGGGCCAGGATGTGCTCCACTCTCTCTTCCTCCCCCTTCTTTTGCTCCTGTGTGCTCTGATCAGACATGTCCCTCCCCCAGAGCTGCAACTTCAGTGTTGTCCTGTAAATTAAATTCTTCTGGAAGGAGGGGCAAGTGTCCACATAGTTGGGATAGGGGCCAGCCTCTCAGACCTCTCCACTGGCTCCCTACGCCATGCTGGTAAAGAGATGACATTTTTAAATCCACCCCTAGCCATGAGCATCTAGTTGACCTAAAATCATCCAACTACCACAGCAACCATTTTGCTAAAACTTTATAAGTATTACATCGAAAATTCTCAATCATGAACTCATTGTTATGTTGCTAGGTTTCATGGAGCTATTTCTTTTTTAAATTTTTTATCATGGAGTTATTTCTAACTCAAAGCTACTCTACAGAAAACAGGATGAAATACTGCCTGGTCCTATGCTAGTGTCACGATTGCTGTTATGTTGGAACTGATTGTTGTAACCACCATATCAATCCATCTCACTGATATCTGTCTTGTTTTTCTCTGACATCTATTTTATCAATCATGATATCCTTTTGCAGGGATAAATCCCTCCAGATTATATGTACAAAGTACATAAGATGAAGTTTTGGCATCCTCGCTTTTAAGGAGCATTCTGGTTATATTGCTTCCAAGACAGATTTGCTCATTTTTCTGGTGATCTGTAGTATATTCACTTTTCTTCACTTATACTATAATTTTAATGTGAACATTCTTGTCTGTCTTCCTTGTTCAGTATCCAGTTTTACAGGCATATGAGATGACTGACTATACTATGATTTGGGTTAGGTTCACCTTGGTCCTCAAAATCATATATTTGCCCTCCCCCCAAAATGACATATTTGCTTTTCAGTACTTTATTGAGGTCTTTTGCAGCATATTTGCTCAATGCAATATGCCCTTTGAGTTAGTCCAGGGTAACTTTAGAAACGAATTCAGGGACACTCATGTGTACAAGAGAGAGCTTTATATCAAACAGCAATTTTATATTGAGAAAACATCCCAGTCCATAGCCTGATGTTAGCCCATAAGTCCAATAGTAGCCCATAAATCACTTTTCAGACTCACGCAGTCACATGCAATGATGCAGAATGCAGGAAGATCACAGGCTGGTGGTTGCAAAGTCTTATGGATCCAATGACTGTGGACACATCTCCAGGACTCTGGCTGGCCTAAAGGTGCCTCTATGTGGCTAATCAACAGGAGGATGAAGCAGAGAGAGAGTGTGGTCTGCCTCCCAGTAGAAAAAGAGAGGAAGTTCCCAGAATCCTTCTGATTAGGCCATGCCCACAAGGAGGCATCATCAGGCTTTGACCTGATTGACAGGCTAAATTCCACCCTTTCCTTCTTTTATGAAGTTGACATGAAATTGTGTAACTATCACACTACTTGATTTCTTTGT
Organism: Echinops telfairi; assembly: GCF_000313985.2. NCBI lineage: Eukaryota > Metazoa > Chordata > Mammalia > Afrosoricida > Tenrecidae > Echinops > Echinops telfairi. The sequence continues at coordinate 1,744,994 of NW_022103937.1, forward strand.
TGCTGCCTCTATGAAGATAGGGATCTAAGTAATATGAAATCCTTGACAACTTTATTGTTTTCTTTTTTATCATGATGCTTATTGGTCTAGTGAGATATTTTTGTTTTCTTTATCTTGAGTTGTAATCCATGCTGAAGGCTGTTGTGTTTTATCATCACCCATAAGTGCTTCAAGTTCTCTTGGCTTTCAGAAAGTAAGGTAGTGTTATAGGCATATAACAAGTTGCAAATGAGTCTTTCTCCAGTCGTGACACCATGTTCTTCTTCATATAGTCCAATTTCTTTAATTATTTACACAGTATACAGGGGAAAAAGCATGGGGCAATGCTACTACCTTGATGCATACCTTTTCTGATTTTTCTCCATTAAGTAGACCCTTGTTCTGTTTGAACAACTACTGCTTGGTCGATGCATAGATTCCACATGAGCACAAATGAAGTGTTCTGGTATCCCGCTTCTTTGAACCTATTAGGAAAGTTTTAATTTTATGCATAGAGAAAGAGAAGCTTATAAAAAGTGATCAATTTAACCAAAGTGCCAGGCACTGGAGTTCACCATTTTCCAAAGCTAGGACCCTTAATCTTATAATTAAAGGAATAAACTGAAAATAAGTTTTGAAAATGTTTATAAGCCTATTATTCTTATTTAACAAAAATACTAAAATTTGAAAATGTTTGTAAGCTTATTATTCTTATTTAAAAGAGCGCATCTTTATTTATGACATTTTCTTCCTGTTTCTTAAAACTGGGTTTTCTAGTAAACCTCTAATAGTTTTATTAAAATAAATTACTATAAATGAGAGTTTCAAAAATTTGAAGCTTCTTTTAAATTTAATATATTAATAAAATTATGCAAATATAGATTATTCAATATAATTATCTGTAACTCAAATAAGCACAGGGACAAGTTATATTTCTTTTTGTTTTGTATAGGGGTTTTCTTCACCTTTCCAGGTATTTTTTTTCCCTTTTAAACAGGGTCTATCTAGTTTAGTTAACTAGATATATGTTTCCAAGACATAATGATTATCTAAAATGTTCTGCATATTGTAAACTTATTTACAGTATTATTAGCAGTACTGTTAGCAAAACAAAATGTATGGACATATGTAGCTTTTTACATGTTTGTTTTGAAAAAATTATAAAGGTATTCTTTTAACAAATTGCATTGCAAATATTTATGAAGAAAACTATAGTACTATCTCAAGTTTAGTACTTTTAAAAAATTATTTTATTGGGGGCTCGTACAATTCTCATCACAATCCATACATCCATCCATTGTGTCAAGCACATATGCACATTTGTTGCCCTCATCA
>NW_022103937.1:1746407-1770395 GCF_000313985.2 Echinops telfairi
CCCTTTTTTTTCCCTTTCCCCATTCCTCCCCACACCCTTTGTGGTTGGCTACCCTATGTACCCCTGGATTTGTTCTGGCACCTTCCATACTACCTGACCCTTACCCCTAGAGAGTTTGTATACTACTGTAGCTTTTCCCCTGTGTCCCTTTTGCATTTACCTTTCTGTTCTTATATATATATATATATATATATAAACTTACCTCACCTGAATCATGTTATACTTGTCCTTTTGTGCTTGGCTTACTTCACTTAGCATTATTTCCTCCAGTTCTTCCCATGCGGCGATATGCTTCATGAGTTCATCTCTGCTTTTTAGTGACGCATAGTACTCATTGTATGTATGTACCACAGTTTTTTAATCCATTCATCTGTTGATGGACATTTGGGTTGCTTTTAACTCCTTGCGATTGTGACCTGTGCTGCAATGAACTTTGGAGCACAGATGTCTGGCCGTGGTTTGTTTCTTGCCTCTTCTGGGTATATGTCTAGTAGGGGGATTGCTGGGTCATATGGTAACTCAATTTCCATCTGTTTGAGAAAGCGCCAAATCAATTTCCATAGTGGGTGTACATATTTACAGGTCCACCAGCAGTGGATGAGAGTTCCTGTCTCACCAGAACCCCTGCAACACTTGTTGCTTTCTGACTTTTTGAATTTGGCTATCTTTGAGGGTATTAGGTGGTATCTCATAGCTGTTTTGGTTTGCATTTCTCTTATGGCTAATGATGGGGAGCATTTTCTCATATGTTTATTGACCATTCGGATTCCAGACTCTGGGAAACTTCTATTCAGGTCCTTTTCCCACCTCCTCAGTGGGCAGTTAGTTTTCCTCTTATTGTAACCTTGCAAGGTATTGTAGATTTTAGTAATAAGGCCTTTGTCTGATGTGTCATTGCTAAAGATGATTTCCCAATCGGTGGACTCCCTTATTACTCTCTTGGTGAATTATTTCGATATACACAGGTGTTTTATCTTCAGTATGTTCCCTTGACATAAAACCCCAAACAATTAGGGCCATTAATGAGGTAATTGGAACAAACCTGAGAACCTTGGCACAGGGAATACACAGGCTATCAGAAATAGGAAAGGATACACACATAGAGGAGTCACAAATAGACAAGTTTAGTACTTTTAAGAGTAAATAGAACTTTGATATTAACAGTTTGAAATGTATTAGCAGATAAATAACATTAAATAAACATTGAGTTGGAACAAATGTATTAACAGTAGTATTCCATGGTTGCCTCCATTCAAGTATGAAAATGCTTCTTGTGATAATGATTTCATTTCTTTTAGAAAAATTAATACCAGACTAGTCTCAAAGAGTTGGAGATTAAAAATGTCCCACATGTCCCAACTCTTCCAAGATACTATTCTACTCCATTCCTCACCCACACCCCCCAACCCCACACACAACTCCCTTCCTCTGTTGAGTATTCTCTCCCTGGCTTCTGCGGTTTGCTAAAACTCAACACAGAGACATACAAAATTTGAGGAAATGTCTCATGTGGTGGTGGTTGTTAATTGCTCCAAAATCAGAGGGTCAGGCAGAAGTGAGCTAAATGAAGGGTCCAGAGCCAGAGCCAAAATGTCCAAAAGTCCCAGCAAGCTTTATTTCTGCCAGAGCTCAATCAGTAAATAGAGGTCTGGCTTTCCAGGTAGATGATGTATGTCAGAACTGGGTGATGGTACCAGTATATATAACCCATCTAAGTAAAGCAACAAATATCAGGGGAGTCAGCCCCTAACACATCATCATGGGTCCGGTAGGCACAATTGTACCATGATAATAAGTAAAGATTATAGTAAAGTAAAGTAAAGTAAAGTAGATAATAAGAGAAATAGAAGAGAGTAAAATGAAGGAGTCAGACACATTTCATGGTAGCATGTTCACCCCAGCTCCTCTCGGTGGCACAGGGCAGGAGGGAGAGCAGGAGCGAGCGAGTGAGGTTTATTACCAACCAAGGCTTATATATTTGGGGGAGCATGCAAGCCTCCTAATTACAGGTGAAGACATATGTCACAGGAAGGGGTTGTGCTATAGGTAATACAGTGACGAGAGAGGGACCATCTAGGGGTATATGCGCAATAGGAAGGAGAGGGATTGGGGTATACATGTGGCAAGATGGGTGACTTCTAGATTCAGGGAGGCAGCCCACTTTTGGATGTCACTGAGCAGGTTTGACCTGTCTCTGGCTGTCCATAGAAACCATTATCAGTAGGGTTTTAACTCATCTAGAGTGGACCAGATTGATGGCTGCAAGACTTTAGGGAGAAGTGTCCTATTGTCCTTAACAGCAGGGAGTGGGCCCCACCTGTGGTGGGACCAGACAGTAGTCTGAAGGCTGAATGCATATGACATCCCACCATGTGCTGGCAAGTAGCCTCTAATGTTTGGCACATCTTTGGGGGAGACAAAGCTGGGGACAAGTCTTTTTATATCCCACAACAATTGTGTCTTAAGTCATACCCTCTACTAAAACAGAATAAAAGATACCCTCAAGGAAACAAAATTTGTGGCTTGGTTCACAACTTCTACTAAGGCCAGGTCTTAAACCCACCCTAATCCTCTAGAAAATAAGACTACAGCCTTAGCTTTATAGAGTCTATTATCATAATATGTCACATAAGGAAATATGGGTATGACTCAGGTATCCCTTAGTGCATCATTTTCACTTTTTGCAATGTTTATTATGTGCATTCCAGAACAATTAACATTTCCTCCCCTCTAAATCTGAAAAAGAGTAATATATCTTTCAAATGAAATTTGACTATTGTTATTAAGTTGAGTCACCAACATGGCCACAATAAAACTTTTATGTAGAGGATGGTTCTCAGAATTCTATAACTCTAAAAAATGCCCTATTGTTAGTGCTAATAACTCTGGTACTAGGTGAATGGTAGATATTATAATATGGGTTATTTTTATTATTATTTGATTAAGGCCAATGACTGGGCAGTGTTTCACTTACTAGGAGTTCCATTGACTCCATGGCACCCAACAACAACAGGGAGATTTCAGATTAAAATGTAATTTTGTAATTGGGTAATTAGTTTGCAGTAAATAAAATTCAATGTCATTATCTTCTCAATTATTTAAGGTTTAACAGAACCCTGGTGACTTCTGTGAAATGGGGTCACTGTGAGTCAAAGTTGAATCAATGGCCCTTAATAACAATGTAAGATGAAAGGAGGAAAGATAGAAATCACAATATGGAATCAAATTTTCTATGAAATTTTAAAGTCTGTAGTTTACGTTATTGAGCATTTTGCTGTCTTGTAGATTTTACTATGGGGCATATTACACCTCAGGTCTTTTCATTATGTCTAAAAGGAACTCTTTTTACAAAGAATACCAATCAGAAAGGTTGGAATGGAACTAGTTTTTCTCTTGACATATCATAAAAATAGACTAAATATAATATAGTATGAATTATTAAAAATGTATTTTGTTAGTGTGAAGAGATGACTGGCCAATGGAAAAAAATAATGCTAGAATACAAAAATCAGTAATTTTGCAGGAATACTCATCTTCTCAGGAAGAGAACAAGATTTTTGCTTTAGAAACTAGTGTCATTATTTGGAAAAGAAACAAGCTAAGTTAAAAAAGAAGTACTAGGTTTTATTGTACATTCACCACAACTGTAAATAATTACAGGCCTATGACAAGGGGGAAAAATACCTTGTGTTCTCTAGTTACATGGTGTGCAACATGAAAAATATAAATAAACCAAATCTGAATAATGGCTTATTATATGTTCATTATTTGAGCAGTGCAGCAATGGCAGTGTTTCATAACCTGTGAATTAACATATTTCATTTTCTTAGAGCTTAGAAGAGCAAATGCAAGGTTACATTAAAAAATGTTTCAATATTTATTTCTACATTTTGTTTGCTGGTCCTCCGTGTCCAGAAAGACAAACAAGACAAACGAGACAGAATGAACATGTACAGAAATACAGACTAGAGAAGCACTTGCGCAGACAGGCCTCAGAGGTCCATGGATTCAGTGGACGGGGCCATGCACTCGCCAGAGAGAGGCTGGGGCAGCACAGAGGCCCCTCCTGCTAGTTACGGGTTTCGGCACCACCATGTGAGCTTGGAGACGGATGCTCAGAAGGAGCTAAGGCTTCATCAATAATGAGAAGTATAGTGAGGCTTATTAAGGTGAGGGAAAACGCCCAGACGAGTTCCGCAACCCAACGAGTTAGGTCAGGGAAGTTGCAGCTTGTTGGTGAGGCGGTGGGAGATATATAGGGCTCCAGTTAAGGAAGTATATGTTGACAGAAGGAAGGGAGAATTTTATTGCTTGCAACCGGGCCTTGAGTCAGGATGCGACCCATGGGAAGTTATTTGTTGTTTGCTCTCTGGAGTGCTGGGAAAGGGGCTATACAAACCAGCCTGGGAAGATAAATTGCTTCCTGAAGTGCTGGGGAAGGGGGTACACAAACCCAGCCTGGAGAGATAAGCTCTTTGGGATGCTGGGGCAGGAGTTGCATAGTTCAATAGGTCATCCATTCTCCCAAGAGGCTGGGAATGGCGGCTTTGAAGTTTCATCTTCCTGAGGAACTGGAGAGGAGGTGGGGACTGCTTGACCCGGACCCGGCCCAAACATACATTTGTTTCTTTTTAAAAAAAGATAATTTTATTGGGAGCTCTTATAACAATCCATACATCAATTGTATCAAGCATATTTGTACATATGTTTCTATCATTATTTTATGAGCATTTACTTGCTATTTGAGCCCTTGGTATCAGATCCTCTTTTTTCTCTCTTTCCCTGCCTCGCACCCTCATGACCCCTTGATAAATGATAAATTTTCATTATTTTCATATCTCGCATCTATTGCTGTCTCCCTTTGCCCACAGTTTTTGTTGTTTGTTCCTTGTGTTTGTGGGGTGTGGTTATGTGTTGATCATTGCAACACATAACCCCTACCTCCCCTCCGCTCCCCACCTTTCCCCTCATCTCCTGGTATCGCCACTCCCATTTCTGTTCCTGATGACTTTATCTGACCTGGATTCCATGTGTCATGAGCTCTTATCTCATATTCATACTCTGTTCCAGCCCTAAGTGAAAGGCAGGACTGAGGTCATGATAGTGAGGGGTGAGGAAGTCTCAAGGAACCAGAAAGATATTGTGTATCTCATCTGCGATATACTGAGCCCTAGTTGACTCATCCCTTCTTTGTGACCCTTCTCTGAGGGGATTTCCCATTGTCTACAGATGGATTATGGGTCTCTACCCCGAATCCCCCTCAACAATATGTTTTTTTGTTTTATTTCTACATTTTTTGAAATCAAATTTCTTCCATCAGTGTTTTTTCTTTGAAGAGAAAGAATTCAAAATAAGTATTTGTGGTATGAGTGATATTTTTAAAATGCCCTGAGAAATTCTATTCATGGGCATTGCGGCCTATAAATGCCAAATCATTCATGTTATTTTAATGGAATGGAAAATATTTTATGCTTCAAATTTAAAAGAAAGTTATTCATTTGAACATTAAGCATTAATCAGATCCATAATGTTAAAAATTACATTCAAACTAAAATATTTTTAAAAGACAAGTTTCTATTAGTCAATCTAGTTTATTCTTGAAACTCATAAATAAGAAAAATGACCAAAAAAGGGAAAAATGACATTATCAAATATCTCCATATTTGAGGGGAACATTTCTTACTTTAGTGTGGTGTATGTAGCACATACATTTATTTGTTTTGCATATTTGATTTTGTATTGAGATTGTATTTTAGGTCTTGATTCAGTGATTCATGGAAGAGCAGTTCGTTTAATTTTAGCAACAATTCTGTACACCTGTGAAAGGACTTCTAAATTTGTAGTATAGTTGAATAGGCTATTTTATTTTATTTTTGTGATTGTGATCCAATCTGTCTAGGATTTTTTTTTCTATTGCATGCACCTTCTCAATTTCCCAAATCTCTCCACGGTGGGAAATACCTCTCCTTTTCGATGGGCTAGGTAACAGTTGTGTAAGATACACATAATTTTCAATCTTGTTAATGGGAGAAGGATGCGGTGACACTTTTATATAACTCATTATATTATTATATAAAAGTAAACTTTTCTATTGTAGATTTGATTATTTTGCTGAGTTTATGTGATAGTATATAAGCCCAACCAAACCAAACAAACAAAAAAACATTGTCAGCTAGTTGATTTTGAATAATAGCAACCTTACAGTATAGAGTACAACACTTCTCTAGGGTTTCTGAGGTTGTAAATCCTTTTGCCTCATCTTTCTCTTCCTTGAAGATCTGGAAGGTTGGAAGTGCTGACTGTATCCTACATATAACCCACTAACTACCAGGACGCCTGTCACAGTACAAGGTAGATATTAAAATATAGATTTAGAAGAAAAAACATTTAATTATATTAAGTAAATCATTGCATAGGATGCTTTCTTATGAGAAACTACTAAAGTAGAGGCAGTAATGAATTTTTAGATTGAGAAACTACAGAAATATGCCATATTGAGTAGTTTTAACTTTAATTTTTGAATTTAGAATCAATACGAAATTTATTTTTATTTATTCTTATTTTGTGTCAAGGGCTGTTAAATATTTTGATCACTATTTCCCAAACTTGATACTTATTTTAACTTTAATGTGTAGCAGTTTGGGGGGAGAATTTTTCCAGTTCACATAAAATGTCACTAGAAAATTATTTTCATTCTTAAGTGGTATAGCATGTCTCCCAAATGTACACATTAGAACTCTTGAAAATTCTTACTTTTCCTCAACAGTTTGCTTATTTGCTGTCAATCATGTAAAATTAGTTGACTTTTGAGCCCTTTCTCTTGCCTTCTGCAGAGATTTTCATTATGCCTTCAGTGTAAGCTAGAACAGCCAAAATAGCCTTGCTAGACCTTCACATGACGTCATTCTTCCTCCCTAAGTTCAATATTATTAAAAGCAGAAATGTTTAAGCTGTATATGGAAAAAGTGTAATAAGTAAGTGCTCTTGGCCATTGTTGAGATCTGAGAGCTCTCTCTCCAAATCCCATGAATCTCACGATAACTGATCTGTTAACTCAATGTTGTGTATCCTGAGCTAATCAAGGTGAAAATATAGTTTTTAGAGAAAAAGTATACATTTTCCATAACTACAAGTATTAAAATATGCTACTGAAACAATAAAGAGAATGTCATCTACCTTTTAACTATAAAATTATACATATGCATATGAAGAAGGAGCCCTGGTGGAATAGTGGCTATGCATTGTGATCCTGTGATCCTCAAGGTCAGTTCAAAACACCAGCTGCTCCACAGGCTTTCTACTTTTGTAGAGTCTCAGAAACCCACATAGTCAGTTTTACGTTGCCCTCTAGAGTCACTATGCATCGGCTTCAATCCCGAAGCAGGGAGTTTGTTTTTTGTATACGTATGAGGAGCCCTGGGGCCATAGTGCTTAGCAGCTCAATACATAACCGTTAGGCCACCAGGGCTACTCATATGTAGTGGTTACACTTTGAGCTGCTAACCACAAGGTCTGCAGTGTGAAATCAGCAGTTGCTCTGCTGTAAAGAGTTAGTCTGGAAAGCCCACAGGGGCCCTTCTTCCCTGTCCTGTAGGGTTGCTCCGAATTAGAAATTCTATGGCAGTGAGTTTGGTTTAGGATATATATATATATACATGATCAAATAGCATGTATTTTGCATATTAAGGCCAATTTATGATGTACATAGTATACCTAACCTCACCTACCATTTCATGACATATTCTCCTTCATATATCTACTTTTTATGCTTCAAGACATTTACTGAAAAACTTTGTCAAATACTCCAACCTTGAGTATTTTGATAAGCAACATATGTTTTTGTTAACATTTTCAAAATCAGACCAGAGAAATCTTGCTTGTTGTCCTACTGTTGACAGAAGCATCGGACTAGGCCAATAGGACAGATGACAGGCCTAACTATGTTTGCTGGGAGGAGCAGTGTCTGAGAACGTGCCCTCAGGTAACGCCTGAGGAAACTCTGTCTTCTCCTTTGTTACCTTGTACTCTCAAGTCACGACATATTGTGGGCCATCTTGTTGGTAATTCAGTAAATACATTCATGTCCGACGATAGAGACTCAAAGTGTTTTCTCCTGGGTGGATTGATAGGTTTTATCCATGGAATGAGTTGTAGGTTTTACTCTTTGGGATTACTTTTTAAAAAGGACTGTGAACCTCTCCCCCCCACCCAAAAAATTGTCTTGCATAATTTTACATACAATTTTCAGGGGACCTGAAATTTGATTCTGTGATAAAGCTACTCCCTGAAACTTCACATCTCAAGAGCTAAAGAATATTAGGCGATTGGGTAGGAGAGACATCTCTTAACACTAGGATAGAAGGGAAATTATAATCTTAGATCGCTCATTGTCATCATAATTTGTAAAATCATTTATTTACCCAAACTATTGCAATAAAAACAGTATTGGTCATTCTCTTTAAATAAAAACAAACAAACATTTATTACATGCTGAAGGCAAATAAGCTTTATAAGGGAAAAAATTTTAAATGTGGTTCTAGATGTAGATTTAAATTTGTCCTTTGTAATCTTTTACTTTGGCCTGTTGGCTAACTACAACCTCCATTTTGACTCTAAGAATCCAAATAAGTAGTAAATATTATCATTGTCTCTGAGTTATCATCAGCCCACCACATTGCTCTTATTTCTAATCTTACTAACTTAAATCATTATGTTAAATGGGACAAATAAGTAAACATGCTTGCTTTTTAAACCTTTAAAACATGTTTTACTTAAAATACTGGATAAAAGAAAATAAAATCCGAAGTTGATTTGAGAGTTGCAAATATACTTTCAAAACTAATTGAACATCTGTTAGATTATAATGCAAGTTACAAATTCACATTAATATAAATCGTTGTGGCCCAGTTTCTTATACCCACACATGAGTAAAATATGTTATGATGCAGAATTAGCATAGAGAGTCAAGTAGAATATGAATTCAAGAAATGTCGATAGATCTAAGATATAGAGAGAAATCATGCATCTTATGTGATAGGATAAAAATTAAAATAAATTACCTATTTAAAAATTCTGTTGGTAACATCTTAAGTTAAAACTATATGTGACCTACATTGCAACAAATCTGCACATGAATGCATTGATTTATGCACTCATGATTGCTTACGTTCAGAGAAAAAATTAGTTTTCTCCTGAAGCAAATTATTGCAAATTGAGAGCTGTTAAGTTACTCATTTAGAAAAAATACTGATACATAAAGCAACTCTCTATGTGCTCGAGTTGTATCTCCCTTTCAGTGTCGTCATCTCATGCATTTTTTTTCTCCCCAGAGGTAATGTTTTTTCTTCTATGAGTGATATATAACTTTGGAGTGCTGATCTGTATTAGATATAATCCATCAGGGCAGGATTCCTGCTTCATGTCAAAAGTCATTACAGAAAAATAAAAATCTAAAACACATTTGTGTGTCATTTTACCCCTATTATTTTAATTATGTAAGAGGTAGTGCATTGTATAGTTGTATGTTTTAGTTGTAAAATGAACCAGTTTATTCTAAAAGGAGTAAACATTCCCCTGGCAGGGGGAAAAATACTAACAAAGAGGGTAGGTAATCTGGTGGTGGTGGTGGTGGGGTGGCTGGTTAGGAGGTTTCAGATATGAAGGATTTGAGGCTTTTCTCCAGATATACTGAATGAGAGTCCACATCTTAACTAGATCTTCTGTGATTCCTACACAAATTAAAGGGTGAGAAATGTTCTTTCATGGTTTGCATTTTCAACAGCAGGGCATCAGTGTCTATGAGGGTTGTTTTCATGTTACATACACATGTTGGACGTTTTAAATAACTAGCATACTTGGTTTTTTAAAGTAGCTTAAGTCTTATAAATAAAATTTATGAAACAGTTTCTCTCTAAAAAACTGATATACAAAATATTTTATTTCAGACAAGCCCTCTCCTTTTCGGGATGTCTGGCTTTAGGGGATAGTGGAACATCAGTGATATTTGATGCATGGGTTTGAGCCTATTGAAATTTTGATTTACTTTTAGGCTATAAGCCCAGTCTCTTACTGCTGTATGGTACTAAAAAAACTCACTACCATGGCATCAATGCTGACTTGTAGAGACCATATAGGACAGGGTAGGACTGAGACTGTAAATCTTTACTGGAGTAGAAAGCCTCATCTGTCTCCTGTGCAGCAGCTGGGGGGTTCTGCTGACCTTGTGGTTAGCAGCTCAATGTGTAGGGAAAAAACCCTGACCATCTGCTCCCTTAACAGTTTCCGCCTAAACCTCATGACTGCCAGTCGAAATCAACCTAGTGTCACCCAACAACAGTGTAACACTGATAACTGTTGTACAGCCCTTCATTACTTTGTTTCTGTAAACAATAAAGAATCTCTAAAAGTAAAGTGATGTTTACTGTCTTTCACGTCTATCAATTCCATAGGCAATAGAGTCCAGGGTTGTGTTTAATAGAAAATTCCAATTCTAATACAATTTTTTAAAATACAGGTTGGGCTGATAATAACTTTGAACTAATTTCATTCTTCTTTTTTTTCCTATTTCTGGCTTTCTGTCAAAGTTTAACCCTGTTAAACTTCTTGTATTTTTGTTGTATCTCCTGTGAGTTTTGTACTAGAAATGGAAAGTAGATAAATAACTTTATATAATAAATTTGTAGCTAAAGCTTAAATTCTGTGTTGATTTGATGATTGATGTATAAACTTTATAGGTATAATATTTTATAAAAATGATTCTAAAGTTAATTTATTAATATAAATTTCAACCAAGCAAAAGACGATAGTTTGAAAGGCATGCATTTTCTCATAGTTCAGAAGGTTTAAAGTTAGAACTCAGAGCACCATCTCATTAGCTCTATTGGAAGATTCTTTTTCTCCTTCAGCTTCTAGTGGCTGCCAGGAATCTTTAGTGTTCTTAGGTTTGTTTAGATGCATCTGCCTCCATTGTTACTGGGTGTCTTCACCAGGTGTGCCAGTCTGTCATTGATTTACCCAGTTGCAGTTTACGCCTTAGGCTGCTAACTGCTCAAGGTCAGCATTTGATTGACTATAAACTGCTCAGCAGAGGAACAATGGAGCGTTCTACTCCCTTAAAAAATTACAGTGGGATCTGCATAGAATAATTGTGAGGATGGCATGGCTCAGGAAGAGCCAGTGTTTCCTTCTGTCATGCATGAAGATCCCTGTGGGTCAGAACTGACTCAATGACATGTAATAGCAATAACAACAAGAAGGAGCTACAGTCTTGGAAACTCACAGAGACTTTTCAATCCTGTCCCGTTAGGTCACTAACCAATGGCATTGACTCGATGGCAGTGAGTTTTGCGTCTTTATGAAATACCGCAAGAGGAGATTAAATAACACTAGAAATGGAAAACCAGATTTCCAAATAGGATCCCATTCACAGATACAGCTTTTAAGACTGAAGCTTCTTGTTTGGGGACACAAGTCTCATCATAATCGATTTTATGTGAAAAATTCAGTATTAGTGTTAAATGAACTCTCCCATTATGCCAAAGTTTACACAGCTTTGCATTGTTAATTTGTATAAGAAATAGACTTACTATTGACCTAAACTCAGGGAGTTTTAGATTCTAAGATAATGATTTTGAGGGACTTACATTATGTGTTATATGTTGTTATTAAGGTCAAAGACTTGGTGCCTAATAGTCACCTAAATAAATGTTGATTCAAATCTTTAGGTAGTTATGCATATATTTTATAGACACTCACTGGCAATGTCATCTTTAGGGAAGTGTCTTTATGTAAAATATGAATGTGGAAATGTGGCTGAATGCATTACATATTGCCCTGTCTTAATTAGCCCTTGCTTTTACAAAGTTCGAGGGTTAACTGTTATCACCTTCTATCTACTCTATTAGGAAAGATCTGTGTGTCATAAACATGCAGGCATTTCGAGATATATATTACTTATCTCTATTTTAGCTCATCTTTACTTTTTCTCCCCCAAACAAAAACAAAAACACTCAAATTCACTGCCATCCAGTCGATTCCAAATCATGTTGACCATGTAGGATGGAGTACAAGTGCCCCTTTAGGTTTTTGATGCTGTAAGACTTCATGAAACTAGAAGCTTCATCTTTCTCCTGAGGAGAAGCTAGTGGTTTTGAACTGCTGATGCTGCAGATGGTAGTGAAATGCAGAACTACTACACCCATAGAGCCAATAAAGCCGATTATAGTCATGTGTGATCTGAAATACCTAGCTCTATATCAACCACATTTCCATATCTTAAACAATGCTTCTATATATTTTAAATAGTTTACATTTTAATAAAACTTTTGTTTTTTAGCTGTGTTTTGGGGAGATATTGCCTTAGATGATGAAGAATTAAATATCTTTCAAATTGATAGAACAATTGACCTCACACAGAACCCCTTTGGAAAACTTGGACATACCACAGGTATGTTTGATTATTTGGTTAAATTTTAATTTTGAAATAAATATACTTTCTAAAAATCTATAAATATTCAATTTTAATATCTACCTGATCAAATTCTACTTCTTGGGCACAAATTGGCATATTTAGAGATTTCAACCTTGTAGGCAGTTTTCATGTATTTAACTAATTGAATTAATAAGCATATTATACACTGTATTATGTATCATACCCTGTTTAAATAGCTATGGCAGGTACCAATAGTGTAGTGATTTATAAATAACGTTAAGCAGCTATGGTCACACCGAAAGAAGTGATCGAGTCAGGACCAGAATCAATTCTGAGAAAATGAAAACTTCATGCTCTTGAGTATTATATTCGGTTGTCCCATGAAATATTGAGCTGTAAAATATATGCTTGGAACACTTACATACAAATTTATCTAGAAAGTATATATTATGTATATATATCTTGTATATTTTTGATATGTAAAGATATATCTTACATCTTAAACTGCTAATTTTTATGGAAAATCTGGAAGCTGGTTTAAATTTTAGCTTTTTTGAACAGGACTGAATTATACCAAAAGAGACTTAAATGTTTTAAAAATTACTGTTTTCTCATTTTAAAATACATTACATTGTTAAGGTTTTTTATTCTATTTTATTTTGAATAAAAATTGCCAGTTGAATATTTCTTTTTCTAGATAAGCTAGAAAACTATACACATGATGTCTAGCTTTTAGAACTCACTGCTTCAACTTCTCCCTTGACAAGCTTATTTTTATGACTGCTTGGTATTCAGCAGACTTGAGAGTTCTCATTGTGAACTAATTCCCCCCTTTGCTCAATTTATTTTACCCACAACTCTATATTATGATAAACTTTAAATGTAGAAAAATTGAGAGGACAGTTCAAGGAATACCAAATTTAGTGTTATTCGGTAATTGTCAATAGTTCCCATATTCCCTGTGTGTGTGCATATATGCATATATGTGTTGGTAAAACACTTTAAGTAGCCTAGCATGACCTTTCTATGAATTAGGGCATTTTTCTACATGAAAATGTCACTATAGCTTGGAAAATTATGTAAAGTTTAAAAAAGTATATAAAAGGTTATACATGAGAAAAGAAAAATAATAACACACTATTTTAAAAATAATATGATTTGTACCTTGTTATGCCTAGTGTCTTTCAAGAATCACACACTAAAATAGAAAGGGGAAAACAACAAAAACCAGTGTCATCATGAAACAATGCATTCCTGTAGAGTGTGTTTATTAGCTGATTCTGCAATTTCTATCTTATGTTGAGCACTGCCATTAAAGCAATATATTCTGGACGGTAGTGCAATGACACAGCTCAGCAAAATCGTACATTTTTCAAAGAGCGCATTTTCATTTTTTATTATAAATTATTTATTAGCTTCTAACTCTAGATAATTTCCTAACCTACACCCACCCACTTACTTTAGTGCCACACGCAGTCTATGACTTAAAAACTTTCAATACATTTATTTTATTTTGTCCTTTTATTTATTGTTAAATTTTAACATATAAATAACTGGAAGAAAATACTATTTTTTATAGATACAAAATAATATAAATTTTCAGTCATAAAACTATTTATAGGACATATGAAAAATGCACACTTATTGGAAAGTTTAATAATAGCAGTACTCAGTTGAATTTTAAAAGTACACCAGTATCATATATACATATATATTCACGTATACATATGAAGTCATACCAAAATATGGAATTTTTTCCCCAAAGCTATGTATTTAATTTTTTTTTTTTTACAAAACAACTTTATCATCTTCAAAGTATTCTCCATTACACTTAATACATTTATCAAACATTTACATTCTTGGAAACATTTTTCAAAGTCATCTGCTTGGATATCTGACAGCACCTCCCTCATTTTTGTCTTCACCTCTTCTACATTGTCAAATCACTGTTATTTCATGTCCCTCTTCGTTCACTGAAACAAAAAGAAGCCACATGGTCAGATGTGTAGGGCAAGAGAGGCATGCTGTTTTTTGCCCAAAACTGGTTCACTGAGATGGCTGTGTGAACAGATGCACTGTTGTGGTGGCAAAACCAGTCCCCCATCTGCCAAAAATCAGGCCTTTTTTGTTGCACACTATTACGGCAATCTTTTCTGAACCTCTAAATAGAAAGCTTGATTAAAAGTCTGACCTAGTGGAACGAACTCCAAATGCGCTACAAGTCAACATTTTCATCCGTTTTGGAAGTTGACGAACGTCCAGACGACGTTTGTCATCAGTCAACATTTCACCTTTTTTGAAATGAGAAAATCACCCATACACTTGAGTTTTTCCCGTAGTGCTGTCCTTGTAAGTTGTGTTCAACTTCACAACTGTTTTTGCAGCATTTTCCCAACCAGGAAGCAAAAGTTCATAGCTGCAAGCTATTCTCTTAAATCGGCAGTCACAAAAACGAAGTTTGAGTCAAACTGCTTTTATGAAAAAATTCACTGTGACCAGAGAGAACCTTCCCAGGCCACGCCACTGGGTGCAGTAACTCAGAGTGAGTTGCTCCAGAGTGGGAAAAATGTGTACTAAGAAAGCTCTGCCCAGTGGAGCTCTTTTCTGGTTTTTTTTTGGGGGGGTACCCCCTCATACGATACACATGTGTGTGTATGTGTGTATATATATTATGTGAGTATATATAAATATATACTTATATATTAAATATATATACACACACACATATATATTTCTCCTTCCTGTTAGTTTTTAATGCTGACTTACTCAGTTATATTTCTCATATCCTTGTTTTAAACTCAATAAGCTTTCCCATAAATTTTTATCAATTCATCATATATATTTTTAAATTAAATATATGCGCTAAATAATTACTCATTTCATGAAATTTCCTTTTGTTCCATTTTAAGAAATTGTCTACAGAAATTTTTATTTTAAATGCTATAATAAAACTCAAATTTACTAAAAATATATTAAAAATACATTTCCATCCATGATCGTTTTGAAATTTTCTTCAATGCTACTGGTTCCTTTAAGAAAATCTTAACTTTAAATATATTTCTTTTTCTCATAAAGAATGTAAAAAAGGCCTCCTTATAAATCTGTCAGTATGCATTTCAGTTCTGTCTAATATAAAGCATAATTGTCCCATCAGAGCCATTATAAGCAATATTTTTACACATACAGAGATGCCATACTTTAAAAGTACATCTTGTAAGTACTTGGGAATGAAAGCATTGAAGTATTACCTCATTTTTCTAAAATGTTCAAGAAAAATTTTCAAAAATTTTTTCACAAGGGGCTTGGTAAAAATGAGACCATTAAATGGCTTCGGTTATTAGTCAGTGTAAAAGCACTCTAATGTATGTGCCTTATAAGGATTATTTGATTTTTTTCTGGGCTTATATAGCTATCATTTTTCTTATTGCCTCTTTTTTATTCACTCTATTCTAAATGATTAAATTTTAATAATTATTATATAAAGGAGGAGGTTTAGAAGAAAATAGTTTAAAATCTCAGAACATTTCATGGTTTCCATAGAATTTCTGGCCTTCTTTCATTATTTGAGTTCCAAGATATTTATGAATCAGAGACACTATTTTTGGCACAAACTCATCTATAATGTTCCAGTGCCATTAGAAATTATATTGGTTGTTTGCTCAAGGGCATCTCTTTATTGTTTATCTATAAAATTCCAATAGGAGAAGGAAAGAAAATGGGAGAAAAATAGAGGCAGCATTTTATTGAAATCTTTAGTGTTAGAAGAATCAGAGCCCTTGATATTAGCCAAGGCATTTACTTTCTGTCCTATGTTAGGAGCCTACATTTTCTAGTCTTTAATGTGAGATGATAAGATGATAGTCTTCTAATTACATATTATTGGTTTTTATGAATTATAGAAAATAATTTTCAAAATATATTTGATATGTTATATAATTTTCTATACTTTTAAAATATTTCAAATTAATCAAAATATACACTATACATTTGTTTTTCTCATGTTTTTATTTTATTTTGTTGATTTGAATACATGTCAGAATTCATGTATTCTGTCTACATTTAGTATTTAGAATAAATGTATTCTGTCTACATTTAGTAAATAGAAGGCAATTCATAGGGCAGAACAACTAACTGTCACCATCCAATATAACACTAAGTGATGTTGAAGTCAAGAAGCACAGGTGGCACAGTGGGTTAAGTGGGGCAGCTAGCCATAAGGCCTTAAGTTCAAAACCACTAGCCCTTCCTTGGACGAAGATGAAGCTTCCTATTCACAAAAATTTACAGTTTCTGAAACCCACAAATAGCAATTGAGTTTTGAGATGTCAAAGCCACAGTGAAGAAGGAGTCCTTCCTGTGGTCAATAGGCTTTTCAATTGTTATCATGACCAAATAAAGCATGCTTAGGTTGTTCTCTGGATCTCTCTCCTCTTACTGCCCCCTTTATGTTAATATTATTAGTATTACTTTTTAGTTACCAAAAATTGTTATGTGGACATTTTTATCACACTCTAACATCTCATAAAATGTATAATACATTTCAAAGAGGAGTCAGGATAGTCTGCTTTTATAGTTCATTTATTAAAAATTTGAAATGTAGGAAATTTTATTTATTTTATTTTGTTCTTTAAGGTGGACTTGGAGACCATGGTATGTCAAAGAAACGAGGGGCCCTCTACCAGCTTATAGACAGGATAAGAAGAATTGGCTCTGGTATATGAATGTTTAAAGTTGCAGACGCTTGACTTGATGTACAGTAAATATTATACTCATAGAAGTTCAGTATATTGAATTAGTATGAATTTATAATTTGAAATATGAAAGGGTATATCATATGAAAGGTCTTTCATTTGTTTTTCTTTTATTGACTCATATTTCATGTAAGAATATTTAGAATTTAAGTTGAAAAAAGTTAAAGTTCTTCTAACTTATTTTAAGACTCTCCTTGTTCAAAATTTTATTAGTCATTTTATCTATTTCCAATTAATTTGTTATCTTAGTAAATTATTTTCATCAAACATATAGCTACATCAATTTAAATTAAATGAAAAAATGTCATGGCTCTTAGTTTTCTAATAAAACCAGCTTGAAATAAATTGACAAACTGCTTAATAGATCATAAAAAAATAGTTGAAAACTTATTTGACCACAAAAATATTTAAGGAAAAACATCCAGAGAACCTGTATAATGGGCTTGTAATTAATTATTTTATTTTATTGAGTTCATTAGCCACTAATTGTAGGTTTTAGGGTGGCTGGTTTCAAAATCCTATGTTCAAAGCTCAGATTTTAATAACATTTGAATTGGTGGATTATTAATTAAATACATAATGGTGTTTAGATTGTCTGTAAGGAATACATTACCTGAACAAAGATGCTTCGGTTCATGAGATGAAAACCATTGGCATGTTAGGGACGTAGGCAGAGGGACATACCCTTGATATTTGTTGTGTAGATGAAGAGTAGATCATAGACTACTATTAGTAGTAGTAATCGAGTTGATTCTAACTCTAGGTTGTTGCCATGTGTGCATAGGAGAATTGGCAGGCCTGCCTTTCAGCGCACCACTTCCAAAAGCGAACTCCCTGTTGTAGTCTGTTCTGCAGCCCTGCTTAGTTGGGCTGCTAACTGCCAGCTCAACAGCTTGAAATCATCAGCCTCTCCTTGAGAGAAAGACAAAGCGTACTACTCCCATAAGAGTTACTTTCTCAGAAACCCACAGGGACAGTTCTGCCCTGTCCTGTCAGGGCATGATAGGCCACCTGGGAAAGCAAACCAGTCATAACTGGAAAAGTGTTCAGAAATAGACTACATTTCACGTTGGCATCTTCAAACTGTATGCTCTTCTGTAAATCATGCTGTGAATCTCGAAGAAATTAAAATGGACACAATCCATTATTCCAGATGACAACAACCTATCTATTTCATGTAATTTATTTGAATGTCTATGCAGTGCAACATACTTACATTCAGGCTGTACTATAGAAATATCAGTCCTAATTGAAAAATTTAGTAATTTAGCCAGAATATGAAAAACTTTGCATATTATGTGACTTTATTAAATACATAGGCTTGGCATGAGTTGGAGTTGACTCTAAAGTAACTTAAAACAAATAAAATAAATTTCATCATCTTGTGATGAACTGGTAGTGATTCAATAAACTAGACAATAAATTAGATAATATAAAATAATTTTCCTGTGGTCTAAAAAAATCATCACAATTTGTTCTAGAGCATAAAGAAAAAAAATATTTTGAAGTAAAATACATGTTTCAATTCTTTTTCCAAGTATGTAATATCAGTGAAGCTTTTTATTAATATATTTTGGCTGCAGGCATAGGTGTACCAACATGTAAATAAGGTATTTCAATTTCTACCCTTTAAGAGATAAATGTCCCCCTGACTAATGATCTCAGTTTCACAGAGTGTTTTAAATGTCCCTGTAGGTTTGGAGCAAAACAGTACAGTTAAGGGGAAAGTACCTCTAAAATTCTCAGGGGAAAATGAGAGAAATCGAGTTCCCAGGGCAGCTACATCAAGAACTGAAAGAATCTGGCCTGGAGGTGTTATTCCTTATGTGATTGGAGGCAACTTCACTGGTAAGATTCCCAGAGTGTCTATCTTGTTAAAGAAATGATCGATTTTATACAAAGCACTGCATATTTGTATAGACTATTAATATAAACCATGTTACTAAATCAAACTAGAACATACCACATTAATTTAGGTCATTATCTCAGAATATCATTGAGATTAAAAAGTAAATTTAGTTTCATATTCCAAGATTACACTTATGTTCTGGTTTTTAAACCATGTTTCAAATGTTTTCATTCAATCTGGAAGCTGATCTCTTTTCAACTGACAGAAAGAATGTAGGTCCTGTGTATAGAACTGTATACACCTATAATGCTTTTAGAGGTAGTGAACACTACCCTTCTGATGGGGAGGTGAATACACTATCTTTAAAAAGAAGTAAATCATTTGTGGTTATAAGGGCTAACATTCTTTGTTTTGATAATAGTGATGGCATACTAAACCTCCTGATCAGCCTTAAAGTAGAGAAGTCAGCATGAAGCTCTTCTCTCTAGGGTAGATCCTGTTTTAGTAACATCTAACAATTTTTCCAGGCAACCAGAGAGCCATGTTCAAGCAGGCCATGAGGCATTGGGAAAAGCACACCTGTGTGACTTTCATTGAAAGAAGTGATGAAGAGAGTTACATTGTTTTCACATATAGGCCTTGTGGGTAAGTAGAAGCAGAGGATGGCTTGATTATGCTAGTTTAGAGGGAAAGAGTTAAATATTTAAAATTTCATTCATTTTCTAATAATTACTTATTATACTGTTTGTGAGGTATCTGAGTTTCACATAATAAAATGTGACACAACACAACAATACAAAAACACTTTTCAAACTCACTGACATTCGGACTCAGAGTGACTCTAGGACACTGTAGCACCAGGTCGAACCACTCCTTAGGTCTTTTGAGATAATAAATGTTTATAGGAGCAGACAGGGTTACAGTTTTCCTTTGGAGCTGCTGGTGGCTTCAGCATATTGACATTACTGTTTGCAGCCCAACTGTACCCCAAGACTCTTAAGAAATACATTCTTTGATCATAGACTTTGTGCATCAGCCCCAAGTTTGTTCTTCCCCTCCCTCCGCTAAATACCTTATTCTAACAATAACAATACCCAATGCCCAACTCACCTAGGTTAGAAACTTTAGCCTTGTTGTCGATCGATTCGGTTGCACTTCTGCCTAAGTTTCCATTTATGCTCACTGTCTTTTTCCATCTGTATCCCATAGTACATCCTATTCATTTACTTCCTCTTACCTCACACCTGGTCTATTTCAACTGTGTCCAATTCATGACCGTGAAAATAACCTTAAAGTATGGGCCACATCAACTTACCACAATTGTTTAGGTTGTTTGGTATTTCTTATAATTTTTGTTTCAAGATGTGCTTCTTACAACTTTTTTTAAGTTGGGAAAATAATATGCTACATCTTAATAGCACTGTGTTAATAAATGTTATTAACATTCAACCAAGTAGAAAGAATATAGAATTAAACTAATTAAAAATGGCACTTCTAGCCTCCACTCTCCCCGGTTGGCTTTAGAGTGGAGAAAGCTACATTAATATTTCTCAATATAATTTAAGAAATGCTGGCCTGGGAATAAAGTCCAAATTCCTTGAAATATTATTTATGGAATGTCATGAATTGACTACCCTTTCTATTTTTAGGAAAATTGGGAACTTTTTCTTCATTCACCACATCTGTCCACATATCTGGTGATTCAGCTATGATTGATTAAAGCCAGTTCTCTAAAGAGTGCCTCTTAACTTTAAGACTTTTTGTTGTTCAAGTTTGAAGCAGCACAAAATCCCACATACCAGCCAATCAGATTCA
Organism: Echinops telfairi; assembly: GCF_000313985.2. Lineage (NCBI taxonomy): Eukaryota > Metazoa > Chordata > Mammalia > Afrosoricida > Tenrecidae > Echinops > Echinops telfairi. The sequence goes on from NW_022103937.1 coordinate 1,767,253, forward strand.
AGAATTATTAACTTTTGGATACAATACTACCTTTTTTTTTCTTTCCCTTAAAAATATTGTCTTTCTTTTTGTTACTTTTCACTTGTTTGAAAGCAAATCTGTCATCATATAATTTCACTGACAAATGGTGTGCTAGTCCTACAACGTAAACTTGTTTTACATATATACAATATCATTAACATAATTAATAGAATTCAAAATAATTACTCATTTTCATGTAAAATTCAAGCTACATTACAAAGAAAAAAAGAAAGGTTTCTGTCCAGTTGATTTCCGCTCACAGACATCTCATGTACCAAAGTAGGGTTTGCGACAGCCGGGCTGGTTTTCCTCTGGGAGAATTTTTATTAGTAGCAAAGCTCTTAGCCATTTGTATCAGTTAAGTCCCAATTTATATAGGCCTTCCCCAGTTATTTAGAAAAAGGTCTCTTGACAATTTGTTGTTGTTACATGATATCAAATTGGTTCCAAATCATAGCGACCCTATGTCTGAGCCATTCTCACAATTGTTAAATTTGAACTTGTTGCAGGTGTATCAATTCTTCTCATTAAGAGCCGCCTTCTTTTTCTCTGCCCTTCTAATTTACCGAGTATTTATTTTTACAACTTTACTAAAACTAATTTATGTATATTGGAATTCAAATAAACTCCAATCTTTTCACTTGTATCTTGAGATCTCATTTACTCTAGAACTATCTTATAATCATCACAACTGATTTTTAAGTTCTTATCTTATGGTCTAGAATTTGTTGAAGAAGCAGTTTTCTTAAAGTCTTACAATATTCTGATTTTATCTGTTTGCTTTGTCATCTTATCATTTCCTTTTTCTCTTTCTCCAGTATTTCCAATAAATTAAAATTTATATGTAACTACTTGATAAAATTGGACTTTATCTTTTTGCTGTGAATGATTTGATAGACTGCTGTCAACTTTACATTATTTAAGTCAGAAAGCATATAAATGGACTTGGCACCCGTGTCATTGCTCCATTGATTGAGGTGGCAGTACCCCTCTTTTAATTGTAAAAGTTTCAAGAATGATATCATAATGGGTTAAATAACTGTGAATGATCAGTGCAAAATGGTGATTCTCTAAAGTGCTTTTCTTTTATTCTTTGTGAATGTATTGACTGAATTTCTTCTGTGAAATAAGAATATCTGGAGTTATAGATCATTTGTTGTTGTTGTTGTTGTTAGGTACATTGATTTATGTACCCAATGTACCACAGAAATACACATTACCTGGTTCTGCACCATCTTCTCACTCACTGGTATGCTTGAGCTCATTGTTGCAGCCACTGTGTCAGTCCATGTCACTTTATTTCATCTTCTTCTTCCCTGACCCTCCACTATACCAAGAATGACCCCATTTCTAGGGAATAATCTCTCCTGATAACATGTCCAGAGTTAATGAGATGAAGTCTAGCCACCCTCCCTTGTGAGAAACATTTTGACTATATGTTTGACAGATTCATTTGTTCTTTAGGAACTCTGAGATACTTTCAATATTCTTCATCAACATTCCTATTCAAATGCATCAATTCTCTTTCGTTCTTCCATATTCATTGTCGAACTTTTACATACATATGAGGCGATAGAAAATATCATAGTTTGGGTCAGGGGCATCTTACTGCTCAAAGTGACATCCTTGTTCTTCAATACATCAGAAAGGTCTTGTTCAGCAGATTTTCCCAATGCAATATTTCATTTGATTTTTTAACTTGTGCTTCTATGAGTGTTGATTGTGGATATAAGTAAAATGAAATCTTCGACAATTGAAACTTTCTCTTGATCATGATGTTAGCTACAGATACACTTGTGAGGACTTGGGTTTATTTACATTGAATTGTAGTTCATACCCTCTAGCAATTGCTCGAAGTACTCCTAGCATTCAGTAAGCATGGTTGTGCCATCTGCATATTGAAAGTTCTTAATAAGCCTTCCTCCAATCCTGATGCTGCATTCTCCTCACACAGTCCAACTTTTCAAGTTCTGTGCTCAGCACACGGATTGAAGGGGTTCGACTTTTATGCAAACCTTTCCTTTTTTAAAACCACACAGAGTTCTCTGTTCTGTTCAAAGGATTGCCTCTTGGTCATTAACCTAAATAATTGAAAGTAAACATATATGAAATGCAGTTGAAAAGTTAACCAATAGCCCTTTATAGATAGTCTGATGAACTCAATGACAGGAAGGTCTTAAAGGTGCTTTGGTTTACCATCCCAAGGCAGATGTAAGGGACATGAGGTTTTAGACTACCTTGTTGCCCTTAGTGGCACTATCAGGTTAGTATTGGACTGCTAAACCCACCAGCTGCTCTGTGGAAGAAAGAGGAAGCTCTCTGCTCCTGTACAGACTTATAGCTTTGAAAATCCTACATAGATTTATGATGACTTGGAAGTGACTCATTGACTGTGATCTGGGTTTGAGTTTTATTATGTTTTACGGTTTAGGGAAAGATAAAACTTCCTTACAAAAAACAAACAAACTTCCTTACAGATGGTGAATATTTGTCTTTAGAGAATATCTGGACCTCATAATGGCCAAATTCTGATTGCACATCTTCCAAAATAAACTTATTTGTTCTTCCTTAGAAAGACTGCATCTCATGTACTTTGGACATATTATGAGGAGAGACCAGTCCTTGGAAAAGGACATCATGCTTGGTAAAGTTAGTGAAAAAGAGGAAGACTGTCAAGGAGATGAATTGACACAGGGTCTACAATGGGATAAAAAATAACAACTGTTGTGGGGATGGTGCAAGACAGAGGAGTGTTAAGTTCTATTGTATATAGTGTTTTTATGAGTCAGAACTGGCCCAGGACTCTTGACAAAAAAGCAAACCAACCAAGTAGCTTGTAAGAATTGATTGATTTAGTCCCCATCTACATAAGTAGATGGAAAGGACTTGTTGGTTTGCTATGCACATAATTATCTTTTAATTTTTTAAGTCATTTTATTGGGGGCTCATACAACTCATCACAATCCATACAAACACCAATTGTATAAAGCACATTTGTACATTTGTTACCCTCATTATTCTTTTTTAAAAATTATTTTATTGACAATTCTTATCACAGTCCATACATACATCCATTGAGTCAAGCACATATGTACACCTGTTGCCCTCATCAATCTCAAAAC
>NW_022103937.1:1771709-1796980 GCF_000313985.2 Echinops telfairi
TATCTATGTTTGTTACTCGATAGGAACAGATAATGAGTCTTTATCTTAGCAGTCTCTTTTCAAAGTCAACATTTTGGAATGTATCTATGTTTGTTCCCTGATAGGAACAGTCTCATGAAGGCTTCGGATGTAGGTACAACTGTGGTTTTACATGTGTGTGCTCACCAGGTGCCGGACTTTCTATGGCATTATTTGAGATGTGCACACATTCCACTATCTTTTCATTTGAGCATCTAGATTTAATCAGTTTCTAAGTCCCTCAAATAAATCATGGATCAAAGCCACCACAGCTTCTTATTTTACAGAATTGTAAAAGAATAGCTCTATGAATAAGACACTATGAAATATATTTTTTTCTCTTCATTATGAAATCCAATCTTATTTATAGGAAATTTCTAGGGGAGTGAGTATGTTGCAAGGGTGTTTTTGTTTAAATAAATTGACCACATTTCTTGGCTTCAAATCTCTCTTTCCTGAATATAATCATTAACAATGACTCAGTGTGGTGCATATCACCAGATATTTTAGTTTCATTACTATTGCTTCTTTAAAGTACCAAGTAGTTTAGTTTGTCTCTCTCCAAAGTTCACAAATTATGAGTTTTTCTACACCCAATTTTTACTGTTTGAGTATATAATAAATAACAATACATGTATTAAAATATACTATTGAAAAAATAGCAATAACAACAACAAAATCTAAGGACCACAACACGAGTCACTAATTTTTTCCTCTGTCAGTTACTTCTCTGTTCTTTCTATTGTTGACTAATTAAGGTTAATTAACTGTTTTAATAGATTCATAAATAATCAGCACCCATTAGTTTCTCAAACCCCTGTTTTAAAAGTTGTAATAATCATTCACTTTGAAAAGAAGGGGAAGTGGAATATTCCTGCTTAGTGACAATAAAATAGGCTGTCAAATATACTGACTCTGGGTTTTGAACTGATGGAACTCAAGATGTGACAGTATAATGTTGGACAATTTCCATTTATAATTTAATTTTAAAAAGGTGTGAAGCAGTGTCTTGAGTACTGTCATTCTCAGTTATTCAAGGGAAATCATTTAGTGCCTTGTATTAGGTAGAATCTTATCAGGATACTACAAACCAACACATGACTTTATTGGACCTTAGAGTCTACCACACTTTTGTACAAAGGTTTCACTAAATCACCTTCCCACCACTTTCTACTTTATTCCAGATGCTGTTCATATGTAGGTCGGCGGGGAAATGGACCTCAGGCTATTTCTATTGGCAAGAACTGTGACAAATTTGGAATTGTTGTTCACGAATTGGGTCATGTAATAGGCTTTTGGCATGAACACACACGACCAGATCGAGATAACCATGTAACCATCATAAGAGAAAACATACAGCCAGGTGAGAAACTACAACACGTGTTGCATTTAAAAGCTGATGGAATATTTTTGAACTGCACTTTCATTACATTTAATATTCAATCTCTATGAATGGAAGAAACTGATTATTTAAAATAGTAGGATCAAAATTTTGTTTCTTTACCCACCATGGTTTTTTACTAAGGATTCAAGAGTTTATGAAAAATACAATGAAAAGATATTAGAATGATTATATGATCTTTTAGAATACCCCTCATATATGTATAATTTATTTTTCCTAGAGACTGGATGGTTTTGTGCCTTATAGGATTTCTTAAAACAGCTTTTAATTTCTTTTTTTAAATCATTTTATTGGGGGTTCATACAACTTATCACAATCCATACATACATCCATTATGTCAAGCACATTGTACATTTGTTGCCATCATCATTTTCAAAACATTTTCTTGAAACATTTACTTGAGGTCTTGGTATCAGCTTCTCACCCCTCCTCCTTTTCCCATCCTCCCTCCCTCATGAACCCTTGATAATTTACAAATTATTATTATTTTTTTAATGTCTTACACTGACCAATGTCTCCCTCCACCTACTTTTCTGTTGTCCATCCCCCTGGGAGGGATTTATAGGTAAATCAGTGTGATTGGTTCCCCCTATCCCCTTCCACCTTCCCCTTTACCCTCCTGGTATGGCTACTCTCAATATTGGTCCTGAAGGGTTTAGCTGTCCTGGATTCCCTGTGTTTTCAGCTCTGATCTGTACCTGTGTACATGCTGTGGTCTAGCCAGATTTGTAAGGTAGAATGTGAGTCCTCATAGTGGGGGTGGAGGTGGGGGAGGAAGCATTAAAGAACTAGAGGAAGCTGTATGTTTCCAGTACATCGGTGCTGTACTGCACCCTGCCTGGCTTGACCAGCTTTTTATTTCTATGAGTGTTGGTTACTGAACCATAAGTCAAGATTATTAGATGTCTCCTTTTTTATTTAAGCTTGTTTTTTGTACTCAGTTCTAGAATTTATAATGAGTAGATATTTAAAAGTACAGATTTACCATGAAATATACTATTTTGCCTTAGGAATCCATATTATTCTTAAAATAAATTCTGACCAAAATTCCAGGGAAATGAATTACCAGCAAGCCTAAATATTTATTTGAGATTTTCCCTTAAACTTGACTCCCCCTCCCTACCCCCAAAAACAAACTCACTTCCATTAAGTCTATGCCAACTCACAGTGAACTTACAATACAGAGTAAAACTGCCCCCATGAGCGTCTGACACTGTAACTCCTTATGGGAGGAGTAAAAGTACCTCCTTGCTCCTTTGGAGGAGTGTGGTTGGTTACAAATTGCTGACCTTGCAGTCAGCTGCCAGGGTTGCCTACCTACCAGGGTGTAACCACTACTCCACCACAGCTCCCTGACCACCCCTAAAGGCCGATTATTAAGGAATTTTTCAATAGTTGAAGTAGAATTTGTAACCATAATCTACTTTCACTGACAGTTGTATGTTAATGCCTTCAATTTGGAGCTTACAGCTATTTTTTTTCTTCACAATCCTAGAAATCATTACATTTTATTACCCCTCCAAATTCTATCATGTGGAGTATTTGTAGGCCAAAGGAAAACAAAACAAATAACAATGAAAAAAACTTGATGTTAAGTTGATTCTGCCTCACAGAAACCTGCACATGGTTTCCAAAGCTGTAAATGATCATAGAAGCCAAGCCATTCTCCTGTGGCTCAGCAATTCAGAGCCCTGATCTTCCAGTTAGTAGCCCATTGCTTCACCTAGGGCACCCCAAGGCTGCCATGTTCTTGTACGTAGTATGAATTTTAAGCATGAGTAAAGTAAATTATATTCTTATTTTCTAAAAGCTACCATTAAGTTAGAAAAATGAAATTCCATAGCATTTCCACATACTTTGTACCAATTATTTATTACTACTTTATTAGGTGATGCACTTACTGTCATAAAAATCTCTGATTCTAGTCCTCAAATACTCAAGTGGTACGTGTGTGTTTAAATCATTGAAAGTGAGTACAAAAAGTGACAAATTGTTTATGTTGACAATACTATAGAATACAAAATAGTTGTTGTGTTGGTCCAGGGATACTAGAGAAACAAATCCAGAGAGACTCATATGTATATAAGAAAGAGCTTTTTATAAAGAGTAATTGTACATTAAGAAAACATCCTGGCCCCGCCCAGATCAAGTCCGCAAGTCCAGTGTTAGCCCATATGTCTGATACCAATCTACAAAGTCCTCTTCAGACTCACGAAACACATGCAGTGACACCGGATGCAGGAAAATCACAGGCCAGGGGGTGGGAAGGCTTGTGGATCAGTGGCATTGTAAGCATCGGAGCACTGGCAGGAGTCTCCACGTGGCTCCTCCAGCTCAGGGCACTATAGCACAGCTCCGCGTGTCTTGTCAGCTACAATGTCTCACAGGGTGTGAGCTTGCGTCCTGCCTCCGGTGAGCTATTTATCTCCTTACCGCCTCCAAATGAGGTCATCAAGCTGTGACCTGATTGACAGGCTAAACTCCACCCCTTCACTCTTTTTTTTTTTAATCCCCACCATACCCGCCCTCCTTCTCTCTTCACTCCTAATACTCAAATTGACAACAGATTGTATAACTACCACAGTTGTCACTAAATATATGTTGGCCAGTCAATGAGGATATCACAAAGGAAATTCAATTTAATAGTGAACTTCAAGTGTTTTAAGGTAGACCGAAGAGTGATTAAAATTCTAGGCCTAGGGAATGTCATGATAAAAACTGAAATTAGAGAAGATTAAATTATGCTGACTTTCCCCCATGTTCTGTGCATGGTACATTACAAATAGAAGGCTAGTTGGTGAAGGCCTAGGAAGGTCATGTTATGAGCAGCAGTGTTAAATATAAATTTAGGTAATTTAGATTTTGTGTTTTTTCCAGGGAAATATTTGAAATATTATAATCAGCACATGGTTATATTAAAAATAATTATACAAGTTGTAGGAATTGTTAACTTAGAGTAGGAAAGTAAGGGTGGGAAGGATTAGCTTAAAGTCAGGATAACCTGTTAGAAACCTAAGTCATCTACGTCCTCAATCAGTGTAGTGTAAGCCAAAAGGGAGAAGACAGTCTTCCAGAACTATTTTAAGAGAAACATCATTATATGAGGGGAAATAGTCAATGTTTTATTTTTAGGCAAAAATAAAATGAATAGTGGTGTTATCAGATTTAAGAAATATAAATAAAAGATCATGTTTTTGAGAGGAAAAAAGACAAATGCCAGTTGAATTTAGCATCTCAAGAGTTTGAGAGCCTCTGGATGGTCAAGTAGAAACCTTTAACAGACAAAAGAGAGGTGAAGCTGGATTTCAGAATATGTCTAGAGGTCAAAATTTGATTTTGGGATTAAATGGAAGAGGGAGAAGTTTGAGCATAGGAAATGGGACACACAATGTTTAAGCAATATTTGGTAGAGAAGACTCCTTCCAGAGACTAACAAATTTTATTTTAAATGGAAAGAAATATCAATGGCATGTGATAGTGCAGAAACACAACTAAACTTTTATTTCGGTAATACTGAAGTAATCTTGGTGCTGGATAGCAAAGAAAGGAAGAAAAGAAAAAGGCGCACTTCTCAATATAGGAAATGCTGAGCCAGCCATCAAGATTCATTGCAAGGGAAATAAAGAGAAAATAGTCTTTCTGAAAGATACGCTTTCCAGTCAAGTAACTAGAAGAAATTTTCTGTTAGCTATAGTTATGTAATATACTATCTTGACCAAACATTTTTATTATGTGGACAAAAAGGAAAATAACTTTAAAAGAAAGTAAATATTGAGTAAACTTGTATTTTTAAAAAAATTATAGTCCACTGCACCATACATATTTATGTACCTAAAATATGGGGAAAATGTATAAGTAGTATATGCAAATAAGTGATACCAAACAATGCTGGTAAATTATAGCTAGAGGAAGCCCAAAATCAATTTGTAGTTTCTCCATGTGGGTTAAGTCTTTGGTGAATCCCTTCTGACCATAGTTCAGGGATATGAATAGCCTTGTTATGAGACAGAGATCATTGTAAAGTTGATTATGGCACAGGTAGTTTGATTAAAGAACGCTACTTTACTATTGGATCTACTTTTTGACCCATTTTAAAGTTAATTCAGTGCTTAATATGATCTGCATTTTTTTTTCTTTTTAAAAAAAAATATTATTTTATTGGGGGTTTGTACAGCTCTTATCACAATCCATACAGACATCTATTGTGTTGAGCACATTTGTACATATGTTTCCATTATCTTTTTCAAAACATTTTCTTTCTACTTGAGCCCTTGGTATCAGTTCATTCCCCCTCATCCCCTCCTCCCTCCTTCATGAACCCTTGTTAATTTATAATATATTTTTAAGTCTTACAACAACCGCTGTCTCCCTTCACCCATTTTCCTGTTGTGTGTTCCCCTGGGAGGTGTTATGTGTAGATCATTGTGATCGGTTCCCCCTCTCTCCCCCGCCCCCCTTCCTCTTACTCTCTTGATATTGTTGGTATTGGTCTTGAGGGGTTTATCTGTCCTGTGTTTTGAGTTCTTATCGGTACCAGTGTGCATGCTCTTGTCTTGCCAGATTTGTAAGGTAGAATTGGGTTCATGATAGTGTGAAGAAGAAGCATTAAAGAACTAGAGGAAGGTTGTATGTTTCTTCGGTTCTATACTGCACCCTAACTGGCTCGTCTTTTCCTTGTGACCCTTCTGTAAGGGGATGTCCAATTGTCTACAGATGGGCTTTCTGTCTCCACTCTGCGCTCCCCCCATTCACATTGAGTTCTGCATTTTTTAATGAGGTTTTGTTTTGTCATTGCTGTTTGTTGTTGTTGCTTCTGGTAGTTTTTAAGGATTTTGTGTATATAAAATCCATCATAGGTAAATCAATAGAAACAATAACTGGATTAATAATTACCTAGGGGAATGTTGGGGGGGAATGGATAGCTGACAGCAGTGAGCACCAGAAAAAAGAAAATGTTCTCATATTAACTGTGGTGGTGATTGCACAACTCTTCTTAATAATGATTGAACTATTGACTTGTATTAGATAGGATCATACAACCAGAAGATAATTTAAAAATTTACATCTTCAGAAACTCACAAAGGCACTTTATCCCATGCGACAAGGTCACCATGAGTCAGAATTGACCCTATAGCAGTGAGATTTTCTTTGTTATTGTTGTTGTTAAAAAAGACAGATTTTTCACCACTTGTCTGTCATTTTGTTGTATTATGGTAGTTTGCATGTTGCTGTGGTGATAGAAGCTATTAGGAAAATATGGTTTTGTGATAGAAGTGAAGCTAGAGATTACATGATAGAATTTTGGAAGACCAGCAGTTTCTTCACTGCAAATCCCTTTTTCAATAACACAGAGATGATACACATGGACTTTTCTAGATAGAAGCCACAGAAATCAAATTGACTACCTCTGTGGTAAGAGGTTCAAGATCAACAACTAAAATGAGGCCAGGGGCTGAAAGTCGAACAGATCATCAATTGTTCATATATGATTTCAGATGGAAGCTGAAGAAAATTAAAACAAGTCCACAAAATGTGACTTTGAGTTTATTCCCACGTGAATGTCAAGAACAGATTTGATGGATTGAACATGAGTGACAGAAGACCCAATGGGCTGTCCAGAATATCACTCATTAAGAAAACTTCAGGGCATTAAAAAGACAAGAAAGAAAGAAAAAGTCAGTGTGGATGTCAGAAGAGAATCTGAAACTTGCTCTTAATCATCAAGTAGCTAAAGCAAATGGAAATGATGGTGTCAAAGAGATGAATAGAAACTTTTAAAGGGCAGGTTGAAAAAACAGTAAAATATTATGGTTAAATGTGCAAAGACAAAGGAAGAGCACACTTTTCATATCTTAAAGTGAAAAGTTTCAAGAAAAAATTCAAACCTTGAGTTGAAATCTTGGAAGATTATATGGGCAAAATATTGAATGACGAAGAAAGCATCAAAAGAAGATAGAATTGTAGAATCACTTACCTTACAAACAAGTCAACTTTCCAGTTGGTAGCACATCCGTTCCAGGAGGTAGCCTACGAGCATAGACCAGTGGTGCTGAAGGAACAGGTTCAATTTGCACTGAAAGCATTAGCCAAAAGCTAGGCTCCAGGAATTGATGGGATACCAATAGATATGTTTTAACAAGCTGATGAAGCACTAAAAGCACTCACTCACCTATGCCAGAAAATTTGGAAGACAGCTTCTTGGCCAACTGATTGCAAGGGATCCATATTTGTACCCACTCCAAAGAAAGATGACTCAACAAAATGCTCAAATTATAGAAAATATGATTGGTATCACATACAAATAACATTTTGCTGAAGACACATCTGACAACAGATGCAGCAATACATTGACAGGAAGCTGCCAGAGGTTCAGGCCAGAGTCAGAAGAGGACGTGGAACAAGAGATATCAGTTCTGATGTCAGATCTATCTTGGCTCAAAGCAGAGAATCCCAGAAAGATGTTTACTACACAAAGCATTTGCCTACGTGGACCATAAAAAACTATGTATATCCTTGAGAATAATGGGAATTCCAGAAAACTTCATTGTGCTCATGAGGAGCTTGTACACATACCACACGGCCATTGTGCAAACAGAACAAGGGGATCTTCTGTGGTTTGAAATGAGGAAGGGTGGGTGACAGGTTTATATGCTTTCACCACACTTTTGCAATCTGTAAACAGCAAATAATCAGACAGATTGGATTATATGAAGGAGAATTTGAGATCAGGGATGGATGTGAGGCTTATATGCAAATGATGCCACTTAAATTGCTGAAAGTGAGATGAACTAGCTAGAAGCACTTGCTAATGAAGATCAAGGATTGAAGCCTTCAACATGTATTACAATGGAATGTAAAAAAGACCAAAATCATCATCATTGGACCTAGAAGTGAAAAAAATATTGAAATTGTCAAAAATTTTATCTTGCTTGAATCTACAATCAATATTCATGGAAGCAACAGTCAAGAGAAATGGGGAGCTAATAACAGTGAATATAAGAAAGAGGAAAATGTTCTAAAATTGAGCACTAATGTGTGCCTGATCAAATCCATGCTATTTTCACTTTCCTCATATAAATGTGAAAATTGGACATTTAATATGGAAAACTGAAGGACAATCAGTGTGTTTGAATTATGGTGTTGATGAATACTGACAGTACCATGGACTGCCAAAAGGACAAACAAATCTGTCTTGTAAGAAGTACGGCCAGAATGATCCTCATGCTTCCTCATCCTTCCAGAGATGGAAGATGTTCATAAGTTTATAATAGCAAGTCTTAAGATTCATCAAAATGATTGTTAACCTATGAATCAAATTAAATTTGACCTCAAATTCATTAAGGTGGAACCTCATATTTGTCAGAAAGAAAGTTGTTTCATTTTTGGAATGAAAATGAAGGTTTGCATCACTTTTATCTTTAGTGATGAAGTCAAATAGATAAAGCCTACAGATTCCAATGTGCATATGCTGAAGTTTTTAATTATTGTTTAGCTGATCCAAACTTTTAGCCATTCCATCCATGCACAGTGGAATTACACTCTATAGATTTTCAAATCGGTGACATTTAGAAATAGTTCATTTCAGTTCTTACTTCTGAGCCATCCATAAATGGGTTTGAAGCATTAACCTCTTGGTTGGTATTTCAACTCAACTATTTGAACCCCTTGGGGACACCTATATTTACTCATAGTACTTACTATACATTTTCCAGTTTCATAGAAAGACAGTAATGCCAATAATAAAATGTTTTTCTTGATCCTAGCAAATGTAGACAAAGAGAAAAGTGGGAAAGTCATTGTATAAAACTATAACTTTAAAAAGATCAGTATGTATTGCAGCAAAAAGGAAAAAAGCAGTGAGATGTCAAATAAGCTAATGTTATGAGGTAGCAAAAGAATAAACACAGGAAAACAATACAAAGCATGCATTGGATAGTTGATCTATTTTCGGAATTGAACTTACTAATTAATGGAATTCATTATTGCTCTTTCAATTTGTTATTAAAATGTTGTAAACCATAATGATAGAGCCACGCTTTCTTCACGGCTTCATTTTAATATATAAATACAACCGGCAGAAGCATCAGCATTTAGTAAAGCATAGATTAGCCCTAGGCAATCCTTTTTGTTTCTCTTTTCTCTGTGTTAAAAGGTTTCTTTCTAAGTTGTGATTGATTCCTGATTCTTAGGTCAAGAGTACAATTTTCTGAAGATGGAGCCTGGAGAAGTGAACTCACTGGGCGAAAGATATGACTTTGACAGTATCATGCACTATGCCAGGAACACTTTCTCAAGGTTGGAGTCTCAGGTTATATGTTTTGACTTTTAATTCCTTTTCTCCATATGGCTCTTCACAAAGCTATGCTTGACATTTGAACTTTACTTTTAAATACTGCTGTCTCATGGCAGAAGTAAAGTGGATGAATATTTCATTAGTATTTATAGTGAACATCAGAGATTTAAAAATATTTTTAAAGTATTTGCTCATTTTTTGTCAAATATATATCAAGATAATTACAATGGTCTAAGATATTTGAATTATTTTATACTTTTGTATCACAACAAAATCTATTAAAGCTATTGACTAATCAATCAGAATGTTAAATTTGCAAAGCATTGCTTAATAGAATGTAGACATTCTTAAGTCACATAGGGAACTTGATTGTTGAATTGGAATGTCACGTTTTCTATGGAACATGACTTGTATCCTATATATTTTCTTTTGCTCAAGTACTAGTGAGGCATAAAAATCAGTATTACTAAATTCATTTGCCAAAGAACATGTTAGAAAAATATTTTACCTATTATAATATATTTTACCAGTTAACCTTAAAATTGTTTCATCACTGATGAATGCTAATTTTTGAGGGTGTAATCAATGTAAGTCTTGATTTACTTCATTCTTATGCTATCATCATTCAAATAGTTGCCTGGTAAAGAATTTGGGACTTTGAAAACATCAAGCTCATCATTTTCTCCCATTTTCTGTGAATTTTGCACTCATATGCCCCCTCTCACTCATTCATGTTGCCTAGTGTATGTCCATTTCAGAGCTCATTAACTCATTAACAACTATTTGTAAAAACAGTCAGAAAGTTGAGAAAAAAATAATATTAATTTCATTGTTTAAAAACGTGTAAGTCATACAGAAGAATTTCAATGAGTTGCTCACTTTAGTGCATTTAAAAAATTTAATTTTAAGAGCAAATTTTATTATTAAAAATTTTAGCATGAACTATAATTTAAAAATTCTTCATAAAGTATATAAAGTATAGGAGGGGCTTCAAAAAGCTTGGGGAAATATTCCATTATTTTTTCATTCCATTTCACACAAACTTTTTTTAAATTTAAATTATTTTATTGGGGGCTCATACAGCTCTTATCACACTCCATATATCCATCCATTGTGTCAAGCACATTAGTACAGATGTTGCCATCATCATTCTCAAAACATTTTCCTTTTACATGAGCCCTTGATATTAGCTTCTCATTTTTTCTTTTTTTTTTCCCCTTGGCTGTGATCTTATTTTTTTTATTATTATTTAAATCATTTTATTGGTGGCTTGTATAACTCTTATCACAATCCATATATACATCTTATGTCAAGCACATTTGTACATTTGTTGCCCTCATCATTCTCAAAACATTTGCTTTCCACTTGAGCCCTTGGTATTAGCTCCTCATTTTTCCTCCTCCCCACCCGGCTGCCCCCTCCCTCATGAACCCTTGGTGATTTATAAATTATTATTATTTTATCATATCTTACACTGCCTGATGTTTCCTTTCACTCACTTTTCTGTTGTCCATTCCGCAGGGAGGAGGTTATATATAGATCCTTGTAATCGGTTCCCCCTTTCTACGCCACCTTCCCTCCACCCTTCCGGTATCACCACTCTCACCACTGGTCCTGAGAGGTTCATCTGTTCTGGATTCCCTGTGTTTCCAGTTCATATCTGCACCAGTGTACATCCTTTGGTCTAGCCAGGTTTGTGAGGTAGAATTGGGATCATGATAGTGGGGAGTGGACAGGAGGAAGTATCTAAGAACTAGAGGAAAGTTGTCTGTTTCATCAATGCTACACTGCACCCTGACTGACTCGTCTCCTCCCTGCTACCCTTCTGTAAAGAGATGTCTGGTTGCCTACAGATGGGCCTTGGGTCCCCACCCCGCACTCCCCCTCATTCACGATGATATTATTTTTTGTTCTTTAGTGCTTGATACATGATCCCTTCAACACCTCATGATCACACAGGCTGATGTGCTTCTTACATGTGGGCTTTGTTGCTCCTGAACTAGATGGCTGCTTGTTTGCCTCCAAGCCTTTAAGACCCCAGGTGCTATATCTTTTGATAGCCAGGCACCATCAGCTTTCTTCACCATATTTGCTTATGCACACATTTGTTTCAGCGATTGTGTCTGGAAGGTGAGTATAATGGAATGTCAGTTTAACAGAACAAAGTGTTCTTGTATTGAGGGAGCACTTGAGTGTAGACCCAACGTCCATCTGATACCTTAATAGTAAACCCATAAGTATATGCTCATAGATCTATATGGCCTTTGCCTCCTAGTTCTTTCCTTTATTTCCTTTTACTTTCCTCTTGTCCCATTATCATGCTCAGCCTTCATTTGGGTTTCAGTAATGCCTCTCGGTTATATTGCCGTTGATCACTCCATACCAGGACTCCCACTCCCTCCTTGCCACTGGTTTTGAATCACTCATTCCCATACCCCTGGGTTTATTAACACCACTTCCTTTCCCCCACCTCCCCTTCTCCCATGTCCCCCCAGAACCATCAGTCCTGTTGTTTTGGTCTCCACATTATTTATCCAACCTATCTTATCTAGATAGACCTGCAGAGATAATAATTGTAAGGTAGTCGAGAGGCGTTAGAACCCAAATTAGTGGAATTTAAGCAAATAGGTTTTATTGGGGGAGAAAAACCCAGCCTGGGCGAAGTCCCACAGTCCACAGTGTCTGGGTGGAGGGAGTTGCACTCCAGACTACAGGAGTGGTGTTTATATAGCCGGGGAACATGTGACTGGGCTTCCTTGAGTCCCTATAAGGTAGTCAGGAATTGGGAGATACAGGTATGTCCAGGTTTCTGGAATGTAAGGTGTCTCTTCCTGCTTCCGGGTGTATTCCTGCTGGGTGCAGAGCGGCGGGTCGAGAACAAAGCGGGCACTGAACCAAAGGGACCGTGAACAAAAGGGGCCATGAGCAAAATGGGCCATGAGTAAAAGAAAGAAAAAAAACTTGCAAAGCTGCTTTACATTAGCCAGCTCTGGTCAGCAACACAGGTGTGTGGGGGAGATTCAAGGTCACTTACTGCTAGAAGCTGGCCTGGTATTGATCCAGCCATACAATAATATGCACATAAAAACAAGACAGTGCCAAGAAAAGTGACACAGAAAAACAAAACGACAACAACAAAAAAGCTAATGACATACAAAATCAATTTAAAAAAAAGGAAAAAAAGCCTGTACTGTAAATAGTTCAGGGTTTGTTTGTTGACCTTTAGGAGTGTTTTCTGGTTGGGTCTGATGGGATGCCATGTCCTGGCCCCAAAGTCTATTTTTGGTACTCCCTCAGGACTTCCTTGTTCTGCTCTCTTTGCTGTTCTATTACACGCCCTTAGTGTTTTGCCTTGGTGGGGTGGGATCAGATCCGTCAAAAATCCCACACTATGTCTCCAATGTCGTCCCCTGTAGGGCTATGGGTTAGTGTGGGATGTCACATCTAGGAGTGGGGCTGGCCATATGCTCCTCTCTGTTCTACTCTGGGAGGGCCTATTGTCCTCAGAGCTGGGTGCGTCAGGGTGTGTTCCACACCCTTACTCCCGTTCATTTGCTTCCGATTCTGGGTATGGTAGGTTGGTTCCTTTCCCCCACCGAAGCATCTATTGTCATTCTCTTCCCACAAACTTTCTCAAGCCCCCCACCATCCTTGTACTTCCTTGGTTAAGTAATTAGCTCTTTAAATCCATATGTTCTCTGAAATTAGAAATTAAGTTTTCACAGAAAAGTACCCAGAGCTTTGGCTTGAAATTAAATAGAAAGATGTATAAAAATAATGTATTTATAGGTCAATGCTTGGGATTCAGTTTTCCTTAGCAGTACATGACAAAGGATTTGACTCCCATTTCTGCCAAACCAAACCAAACTCACTGCTACTGAGTCCTTTTCTACTCATAGGACTCTCTGTTGGGTCTTTGTGGCATCAGACAGCTTTATTTTTGTTTTCAGTAGAGTGCCTGGTGGATTTGAACCTCTGACTTTACAGTTAATAGCCCAATGCCTACTAACCTACAGTGCCACCAGGGCTCCCTATTTCAGCCAATGTGCTGTTGAATTTTTTATTCAGAACTAACCCAAGTTTTCATTTTCTGGAGCAGAAGAAAGACAGGGTAGAAGTTAGAAAGTAATAATTTATCTTTTCTATTTTTAATAAATGTACAGTCTATAGAAATATTTGAAATATATGTAGAATTCCATTAATCAGCATTTCCTTAATTTTGACTTGCTTGCTGAATATTGGTTTATGCAGTACAGTAGAAGAATACATTTGATCAATTCTACCGTATAGCTAACTTTCCTCTTTTCTAGCTGAAGCTGCATCTTATTAAGTATGTCATTTTTGATGCTCAATTCCCATACATCATTAATCCACACCTCTCTACTCTAATCTCAGGCTGTATACACAGGAAGCTGTGTGGATACCCAGGTTAGATTTCAATATCCTTACCCTTTTCTTTACCTAGAAGCTTGGGAAGCCAGTCAAATATTGCTCATAGATTACGTTGCTACTCCTGCATGCTAAACTCTTTGTTTCCCTGTCAACCACTGCAAATCTCCCTGCCTGTACACCCCCTTCCCTCACAGCCATCATTGTGCTGCATGGCAATCAGCATTGACCTGCTATTCTTACGTTTCAAAATTATCCTAGACATTATTCCTAAATTTACATATCTGCTGTGCAAATGACCTTCTCTAACAGAAGGAGAGTAGCCTCAGTGACCTGATTCACATCATGGAATTGTTTTTGAGCCTTTAACTATTTTCATGCTGGGCTGACTAGAGTAACAGTTCCCAATCCAATTTTCAAGACTATGAGCTTAACAGAAGCAGACTGCCAACTTTTTCACCTATGGAGTAGGTGAACACCTGACCTTTCTGTTAGCAGCTGAATGGTTAACAACTGTGCTGTGCCACGAGGACTTTAAATAGAATGTTATTATCTTGTATACAGATTTAAAGGACTGAGAATCAGAAGATGAAATATTTGCCATAGCTCTCAGCTCCACCTCCTCAAAGTATTTAAAGTGTTATAGTTTCTTCTTTTCTGAAACCAGAAAGTCTATAAAGTTCCAGTTGTTTTCATAACAGTATCCTGTTAGCAGTTTTAGGAACTCATCTATTAGAACAATAAAGCTAGATGTATAAACCTTTGTTTCTTTTTGCATGGATTTGTGTCATGTGAATGCTTGCAAACTGGGGGGGTAGCATCCTTTCCATTAACAAAAGAGTTATAAAATTTGATAACATTTCTTAAAATGCATAGCTAATTTGTTCTTTTAATGTAGCTGGAACAATTAACAACAATACCAATATAATCTCACTGGTATTGACTCACTGAAGAGGCCCCAGAAGAGCTTCATTGATTAATGTTTGAAATAAGGGAGAGAGAAAATAACTAGCTTCCTGACCACAAAGAAAGAACAAAAGATTGGGCGACAGTCCTCCTTAGTTGGCTTGAATGACCCAAACCTTTGGAATTTCTTTTGAAAGGTGGGAGAAAAGTGAAACATTTTCCAGAATCATAAGTCGGTTTTTAGAGATCGAAGTAGAAAATTGTGACTACTTCATTATTCCTGAAGTACTTCAGACACTGTAGCACTTCATCAATTTGGACTGCCTGGTAAATATTGATAGAGCAGCATAATAAAAGAACGACTTTTCTCAATTCTACTGTATAGCTAAGCTTCCTCTTTCAATTTCACTGCCTCAGCTGAAGCTGCATCCTATTATGTATGTGCAAGCTCACTGTTAATGGTCAATTTCCATGTGTCATTCCGGCTCACCTAGCTGCTCTGCTCTCAGGGTGCCTATACACGCAGCTCGGTGGGTGCTGAGATCTGGTTTAAAGAATCCCAGTCTCCCTCTCTGAGTTGTCCAGGTGCTATTGCCAGAAGCTCTGCAGACCAATCATCAATGATTCAGATTATGTTCCGGTTCCGGTTATCACCTTCCAAGAGATTACCAAGTGTCCTTTGTGTAAAACCTACATTCTCTGAGCCATGTGCAAATATTTTAGGGGTTCTCCAGTCATGGGGTGTTGTATTTCTTGTTCTTTCTCTCGGACAATTTACAACTCCCAACAACCTGTTCTTCACCTTTCTTGTTTGTCTAAAATGTCAACTTCCAAGCAAATGCTTCTTTGGTCATCCTATTTAAGGATTAGACCAACACTGAAAATCAAGATCCATTTTTTCCTCCTTTGTATTCCCCACAGAACCTCAATTCCTGTCACGCCTTAAGTTTAATGACTTTCTACCAATGTGAGCATTTTACGGGGAGGGATTTCTGTTTGTTTTATTTATTGCTATAAATACAGACCTAGAACAGTGCTTAATAAATATTTCCAAAAGGAAGGGATGAAGTTGAAAATATTGTTTTTTAAAATGCACTTTAAATATAATTTATTCTCACACTTTGTGAAGACATGTTAACATTTACCTTATTAAAAAGATTTTTAAATATTTCTTTTTATTATTTTGAGTGTTTTGAAAATCTGTAGACTCTCATTCCACCTTTAATACCAATATGAAGTCCATTTAGTTTTCAGTCCAGTGCTTCCTTTAGTAATAAAAATGCTAAATATGTACTAAAAAAAGAAACCATATTCTTAGTGTATGGAATTTGGGATTTTAAGCCTCATACACTATTAATAAAAAAATAGTAAATTAGTCACCTGTATTATTCCTTACTCAAACGCATTGCCATTAAGTCAGTTCTAACATATTTCAGTCCTGTAGAACAGAGTAGAACTGTACATTTTTTAAAAATTAATTTTATTGGGAGCTTGTACAACTCTTTTCACAATCCATACATTCACTCATTGTGTCAAGCACATTTGTACATTTGTTGCCATTATCATTCTCAAAACATTTTCTTTCTACTTGAGCCTTTGTTTTCAGCTCATCCCTCCTTTCCCCCTCCCTCACTCATGATCCCTTGATAATTTATGTTATTGATTTTTTCATGTTTACACTGACCGCTGTCTCCCTTCAACCACTTTTCTGTTGTCCACTCCCCTGGGAGGGGGTTATATGTACATCATTGTGATCAGTTCCCCTATTCTCCCCCCATTTTCCCCTTCCCGTCCTGGTATTGTTACTGTCATTATTGGTCCTGAGGAGGTTTATCTGTCCTGGATTCCCTGTGTTTCGAGCTCTTATCTGCAACAGTGTACATGCTCTGATCTAGCTGGATTTGTAAGGTAACATTGGGGTCATGATAGTGGGGGTAAGAAGCTTTAAAGAACTAGAGGAAAGTTGTGTGTTTCATCACTGCTATACTGCACCCTGACTGGCTCATCTCTTCCTGTGACCCTTCTGTAAGGTTTTGTCCAATTTTCTACAGATGGGCTTTGTGTCCACCCCCACCCCCACCCCCCATTCACATCCATATGCTTTTTTGTTTTGAGTCTTTGATGCTTAATACCTGATCCCATCAGCACCTCATGATCACAGAGGCTGGTGTGCTTCTTCCATGTGGGCATTGTTGCTTCTCAGCTAGATGGCCGCTTGTTTATCTTCAAGCCTTTAAGACCCCTGGTGCTATATCTTTTGATAGCTGGGCACCATCAGCTTTCTTCACCACATTTGCTTTGCACCCATTTTGTCTTTTGTGTCAGTGACGGTGAGCATCACAGGATGCCAGATTATTTGAATAAAGTATTCTTGCATTGAGGGAGTACTTGAGTGGAGGCCCAATGTCTGTCTGCTGCCCTAATACTTCACAAATAAACATATGTACATAGATCTGTCTCCGTAATGTTATATATAAATGTATTTACATATGTCCATGCCTATATTTAGACCTCTATAAATGTCCTTTGCCTCCCAGTTCTTTCCTCTATTTCCTTTTACTTTCCTCTTTCCCACTATTATACTCGGCCTTCATTTGGGTTTCAGTAATTCCTCTTGCCTACACTGCCCTTGATTAAGCCCTCATAATCTGTACATGTTAATAGTCTTTATCCCTCAGAATGGTTTTGTGAGTTTGAACTACCAACCCAGAAGTTAGCAGTCCAACTCATAAGGCACTATACCAACCAAGCTCCCATGACAATTCTTTATCTTTAGCACACAGTTTTGTTTTTTTTATATGTATGTGTGGATGTGCCTTAATAAAATGTCTTTTCTCTAAATTGTTCAGTCTAAATATTTTGGGAGAAAAGAGAGCCTTTCTGGTCCCATAAAGAATTATTGTCTCAGAAACCCACAGGGACAATTCTGCCCACTCTTTTTAGGGTTGTTTTGACTCAGAATTAACTCAATAGCAGTGAGTTTGGTTTTTGTTTTGATCTAAAATTTGGTATTCTGTTTTTCTTTGTTCTTTAAAAACAAAACAAAACACAAAGCTGCAATGCAGAGACTGCTAAGATTACCTAGGTTAAAGTAACAACAGAAAATATTAATTTATGAATGTTGCCTTTATCTGTTACAAATTGTGTAACCTCAAGAGCATTTAGACTGTTCTTAAAACTATGTGTAGACTGTTCTTAAAAAAAAATAATCTAAGTGAGAGTGAATTGTTCTACATCTTAATTAAAACTTTATTTGTCTGCCAAACAAAAGTCATGGTATAACTGTAGGTGTCTATATACTAGCCAATGATATTTTTTAAAGATTCAACTTTAAGAGAAGTGAATGCCATAATTGACTTTATGTTAGACACACATTTAACACAGAGACTTATTTGTCTACATTGGTGATCATATTTGGTAATCCTGCACACTACTTTCAGCACTCATATATTTCTCCCTTCACTTTAATAAATATTCTCATATTTATAAGGAATAGATGAGCCTTAATTTAGTAACTTAAGTGTGTCTTATTTGAGTTTTTGCTTTTTTTCCCCCAGGGGGATGTTTCTGGATACAATTCTCCCCTCCCGTGATGACAATGGCATACGCCCGGCAATTGGTCAGCGAACCCGCTTGAGCAAAGGAGATATTGCACAGGCAAGAAAGCTGTATAGATGCCCAGGTACCGCATCATACAAACACACCAGCATGGTTATGCTTGATTGTTACTGTCCAGTGTGCTCAGCTTCTGATTTGTCTCTTTCTGTGCCAGCAAGTGGAGCAGACAGTTCAAAGTCAGTGATCATGACATGAGGTAGCAGAGGACTCTGGAACATCCATTGCTATAACTGCAGTGAAACCTATGAGAGCCAGAACACAACAGAAATACTTTGGTGGCTTTTTTCCACCTTCTGGAAAAATTGTCATCTTTGACAGGTTGTTGCAGTCTTACCACTTCACTATCACTCTCCTAATAGAGAAGATTAAAATTTTTCTTCTCTGATCTTAGAGAATTTCTTCATTTATAAGTTGTTCCAGCTCTCCCATAATTTACTGTGCAATCAATGACAGGATAGTGTTTTTTCATCTTTCTTTTTGTTTAATAAGGAAAAGAGGTTTTGCTCTTTTTAGAAAGTTTGTTTGATCGTGAGTAATAATTTCATATTTCCATGCTGAGTTCCCTTGTCATTATAAAAAGGGTATACCTTATTTAAACCTTAAAATTGTATCCCAAATGATCTTTCCTTCAAGTTCCATCTTTCATTGTTTATAAATAGAAAATTTCAATAGTAGACATTTGTAATTTTGTGGCAGAGAATAGATTATTTCACCATGTTGCTAATAAGCACTGTTTGTTTTGATCTTGAATAGAGTATACGGGATGGGGGGAAAAGATTTACATAGGTCTTAATAAAAATATTTTAAGAGAACACTCGTACTTATTTGTTAGATGCCAGTGAGTTGGTCCCAATTCATAGTGGTCCTATTACAATGGACAGTAACATTATCCCATCCTGCCAAATTAGCACTGCTGAGAAATTTACATACACAGGCATAATCATTGTTGTGGTTAGGTACCATCCAGTTGGCTCCCACTTATGTACATAAAACACTGCCTTGTCCTTTGCCATCTTCACCATTATTTCTATATTTGAGCCCATTATTGCAGCCACTGGGTCAATCTATCTCATTAAGATTCTTAAACATGCTACATAAAAGAAAAATATTTAAATTTTTAAATAAACTCTGTCCCAAAGGATTTGTCTAAGGAAACATATTTTCATCCAAATACTTAGCTTTAGAATTCACTCTGTGCAATATTGTTGTGGACACTAAGGTTGCATGTGCTAAAATAACAATATAAGTTTTCATTTATTTTTCTAATAATTTTTATAGGACATTGATGGGTTTATTAATCATTAAAGTTTTTACAGATGCTTATGAAACTTACACACATTCTGATAGTGCCCTATGTGGGCTTTCCAAGGCTACAATTCTCTAGGGGAGCACATTGTCTCAACTTTAGGGAAGCAGACTGTCAGATTTTTCTCCTGCAGCTCAGCCGGTGGGTACCTCTTTTATTAACCGTGAAAGTATGAAATTTTACTTAGGGCTCTCGTTGATATATAATATAAAACCTTTTTGGTTGACCAAGTTAAGAATCAAGTGCAAGTAAGGAAAAACAAGTTAGTTAAAAATTTTACAAGCAATAGATAGGAAGTCGATGGACCAATTTATAGATTAAATCAGATGGCTTCAGTTGAAATTTCTTTGTAAAGAAAGAGTTTTCTCTCTCTGAAGATTGCATTTGCTAAGGGAAAATAGTATAAATGATATTTTCCTCTCTTGAATACTTGAGGGTTTTTTTTCTTTCTGGTATACAGGTCCCAGGTTGCATTTAACATATTTTGATCCCAATAATTCAATACTATGATGAAATGTTCATATATTTTATTTTGTTTAAAAATATGATTGCTTTTTTTCATGCATCTAAATCAAATGAAAGGGTCTACCTAATAATTTTTTTGTTTCAAGCATATTTATTTCAGTTGACTTAATATTTATATCAATGACTTTTAAAATCCATTACATGTATGCATGCAAATGAAAGGCATATAAAGTATTACTTTATTTCTTAAGCTCAGACTTCTACAATAAAGGTTAATTTTTAAGTAAATAACACTAGCACATTATCCCTGGTTAAGTTTCAGCAGCACTGGAATTATGCCTTTTCATTTTTAAAGGGGAGTATTTTTTAAAAGATTATGTGATTATTATCAGTGAAATAAATGGGCAATTTTCATCTAAAACGATTTTGATTATCTCTATAAATGCATACACTTTCATATTACGCATTAGAAAGCACACGGGTTGCAGCTGGGCACGGAATTGTAGAAAGTCAGTTTTATTACTTCTACTAAGAAGTTACTTTAGAATTCACTCTGGGAAATATTGTGGTGAACACTAAGGAGCTAAGAAGTTACTTCTTAGTTGAAGTAATAAATTTTGTATCACTATAATTTAATTTCAGTCTATGGCTTTTAGGTGGTATTTAAATTATAAAATACTTAAATTGATTATGGTGATGATTGTACAACTCTTTTTAATATATTTAAACCATTGAACTATATGATATGTGAATTATGTCAAACTGTCAAAATTGTTTTTAGTAAATTAAATTCAATTAAGTGTGTGTATGTGTGTGTGTGTGTGTGTGTGTGTGTGTGTGTGTGTAGAGGAGCCCTAGTGGTGCAGTGGTTATGTATTTCCATGAGAGCCACATGGCTGGCAGTTCAAAAACACCAGCAGCTCTGCAGGGGAAAGACGTTTTTCTACTCCCATGAACTGGTAGTTTCAGAAACCCATAGGGAGTGCTAGGAGTCAGTGTTGACTAGATCGCAGTGAGTCTGATTGAATGTATCTCTATATAGTCAACCCCTTACTTGAAATTTAGAAATAATTAATGCATATATTGTATTGTTTAACATGGTAGTAAAATGACAATTTATAATGCCACTATTATCTATACCAAAGATATAAAGAGTGGAAGTGATAGGTAATAGTGTGTGTTAGTCTGGGTCAACTAGAGAAACAAATCCACAGAAACTCATGTATGTATAAGAGAGAGTTTTATATAAAGGGTAAGTGTACATTCAGAAAGCATCCCAACCCAGTCCAGTCCAAGCACATAAGTCTGACTTAGCCCCTATGTCTGACACCGATCTACAGTCTTCCTCAAACTCACAAAACATACACAATGATGCTGAATGCAGGAGGATCACACGCTATTGAGTAGAAAGTCTTTGAATCCAGTGGCAGTGTAAGCATCTCAGTGCTGGCAGGGGTCTCCATGCAGCTTCTCCAGCACTCAGGGATGCATCAAGGTAGGTCCATGTGGCTTCTCCTCATGGATGTCTCGCAGGCAGTGAGCCTTGCCAGCTAAGGCAGCTGCACACTGGTCCATCCATCAGAGAACAAGAGACCCAAGAATAAGAAAGGCGAGGCTCACAGAACCATTTATCTCTCCACCCTTCAATTAATCCCACATGTGTATCGGCCAGGTTGGCACAATAAACCTTAACTATGTCAAGTGATATGTTATTATATAAGGAGCCCTGGTAGTGTAGTGGTTTTCTGGCTGCAATCTACAAGGTCAGCTATTTGAAATCACCAGCCACTTCACAGGAAAGAGTTGGGACTTTCTACTCCTTTAAACAGTTACAATCTAGTAAACTCATAGGGGCAGTTAGTTACACCTTGTCCTATAAGGGCCACTATGAATCAGCCTTGGCTTGATGGTTGTGAGTTTAGTTTTGGTTTGGGAAGGGACAAATATATGTATGGTTGTGAGTTTAGTTTTGGCTTGGGAAGGGACATATATATATAGTGGAATGTACATTTTGAGCATATAGATTAATACATGTATATTTAATCACAGACAAAAAGAGTGAGAGCTTAACAAGTATCGTTTAACGTAGTATTTTAAAATAATTTCCTTTTTTACCTCAAATAAGGCATTGACTACCTAATTATTCTCTTAAGCATTGAGGCAACCATTGAGATATACCATTACCACCACTTCTCTGTCAGTTTGTTGTCCTGTGGTGGCTTGTGTGTTACTACTCTGATGCTGGAAGCTATGTCACTGGTATTTCAAATGCCAGCAGGGGCACCCAAAGTGAACAAATTTCAGAGGAACTTCCACAGTAAGAAAAGATGGTGAAGAAGGAATCGACTGCCCATTCTGGAGGAAATAGCCATCGAAACCCTGATGCCTACCATGGAAACCTTGTCAGATGTGAGGGTCTAATGAATGGAAGCAAAATACTGTGGGAAAGAATGCTGGAGGATGGGCTCCTCAGGTCGGAGGACACTCTAGATTTGAATGAGGAGGAGCTGCCTTCTCAAAGTAGACTTGACCATGGTGACATGAATGGAATAAAGTCTATGGAAGTGGAGCCTTTGGGATCTTCATTTGCTGATGGTGCACAATTCAAGGTCAGAAGGAACAGTTGCAAAAACCTACTAATAATTGGTATTTGAAATGTACCAATTATGAATCTGGGAAATGGATATCCCAAGCATTACTGAACTCAAATGGACTGTCAATGGTCATTCTGAAATATGATCATTTCTTAATGGTCATTAAGAAATATGGTTTATTATGCTGAAAATGATACAGTCAAGGGGAATGGTACTGCATTCATTGTCTAAAAGGACATTTCAAGATCTATCTTGAAGTACAATGCTTTTGTAATAGGATTTTTCCATCTGCCTTCAAGTAAATCCAATTAATGCAACTATTGCTCAAATTTATGCACCACCAATAAAAGCTAGTGAGGAAGAAGCTGAAGAATTCTACCAAATCATCACTGGGAAATTGATCAAGCAGGCAATCAAGATACATTGATAACCATTGGCGATTGGAATGTAAAAGTTGGAAACAAAGAGGAAGGAACGATAGTTGGAAAATAAGGACTTGATCATATAAACATGCTGGAGATCATATGATTGAATTTTGCAAGACCAATGATATATTCATAGCAAATACCTTTTCAATAACTCAACCAGCACCTAACTAAAACTTGGACGTCTCCAGATGTAATAACCAGAAGTCAGATTGACTGCATCTATGGAAAGAAACAATGGAGAAGTTCAATATCAGCAGCTGATACCAGGTCAGGACCTGACTGTACAACAGACCATCGGTTGTTCATATGTAAATTCAGGCTGAAGCTGAAGAAAACTAAAAACACTACCAGAGAGCCAAAATATGACCTTGAGCATATCACATTTGAAATTTGAGAACATCTCAATAACAAATTTGCTACATTGAACACCAATGAGGGAAGGCCTGATAAACTGTGGGAAGACATCATGAACGTCATTCATGAAGAAACCCAAAGGTCATTAAAAAGACAAGAAAAGATCAAATTGAATGTCAGAAAAGCCTCCGAAACTTGCTCTTATTAGTAGAGTAGCTATGGCAAATGGAAAACATGATGAAGTTAAATAGCTGAACAGAAACTTTCAAAGAGCAGCTCTAGAAGACCAAGTCAAATATTATGCAATAACTGAGAATTAGAAAACAAAGAATACGTTAAGAATATTTCAAACTGAAAGAACTGAACAAATAATTCAAGTCTCGAAGTGCAATATTGAAAGATTCTATGGGCAACATATTAAATGATTCAAGAACCATCAAAAGAAGATGGAAAAATACACACAGTCACTGTACAAGAAATAACTTGTCCACATTCTAATATTTCAGGAAGCAGCATATGAGCAAGAACCAAAGGCGCTTAAAGAACAAGTTCTCGCTTTAACCAGAAACTGGACTCCAGAAATTGATGAAATACCCATGGAAATCTTTTAGCAAGCAGATGAAGCCCTGGAAGCACTTTCTCATTTATGCCAGGAAATTTGGGCTTTGCCAACTGACTGTAGAAGATCCATATTGCTACCCATTGCAATGAAAGGCCTTTTCAAGTATATGAAATCAAGGATATTACTTTGAGCACTGGAGTGCATCTGACCCAAGAAGTAATATTTTCAGTTGCCGCATATGCAAGTGAAAGCTGGGCATTGAATAAGTAAGACAGAAGAAGAACCCATGTGTTTGGATTGCGGTGTTGGTGAAGAATACTGAAAGTACTCTGGATGGCCCAATGAACAAATAAAGCTGTCTGGGGGAAGACAGCCAGAACACTCCTTAGAGACAAAGATAAAAAGACTTTGCCTTATGTACTTTGGATGGATTGTCATGGGCGACCATTATCTGGAGAAGGACATCATGCTTGACAAAGTACAGGGACAGCAAAAAAGACAAAGACCTTTAATGAGATGGATTAACACTGTGTTGGGCTATTAACAGCAATGATGGGCTAAAACATAGAAACAATTGTGAGGATGGTGCATAAGCAGGCAGTGTTTCCTTCTGTGGTGCACACTGTGGCTCTGGGCTGTGGGGAAAGGTGTTTGTTTCCTATTAGCATCTATGGGTCTGGCATTCCTTGAGATTCTGTGCAGTCTTTCCATGGACTTAGATCCTTCTCAGCTAATTGTTTAAGGGATAACATTGGTCATGGGTGAAATTGTTTATTTTATAAGCTAATTTGTTTGGCTGAAAAGTGACCTGCAGAAATAGCGTCCATTCCAATTCCAAGATTTTTTCAAGGTGATAATCTCAGGGTTGAACTTAACTGTCTAGAAGGATTAGCATCTTTAGGGAATTTGAGTTTTGTACTACACTCCTCCCCCCCC
>NW_022103937.1:1797080-1828186 GCF_000313985.2 Echinops telfairi
CCCCCCCCCCCCCCATTTTCTAGGACCTTATATTGTCTCCCTGGACATAACACTACATAACACTTAGTTATGGCATCCAGGTAAAAGCTAGTGTTTATGGTTACAGCTTAGAGGATAATGGAGTTCTTGTGAGCTAGTAGTCCCATGGATGAGTTTGTTCTTTGAAGCTTTGGTTTGCTGTGCAGTTTACTCTTGAAAGGAATGCTGATCCTGGTTCACACTAAGATATACAAAGTCTTTTATAGTCTATATAAGAGGGATTCTGAGTGCAAGAGAACACGTTTTTTTACTAAGTAAAATAATAGGAAGACAACTCTACCTTTAGTTAAAAAGAAAATGTGTGTTTTTTAAAATATATACCACAAGAATAAAAGCATTAAAGTTGTATATATTTTTAAACTTTAGATAATATTAAGTAGTCTATGGGACTTTAAGATGGATAATTATGTAGATTTCATTGCTATAGTTATCTGTTCATATATGCCAAATAAGATAAAAATTAGATTTGTATAGAACTCCCTGTATGGCACACATCATTAAGCATTGGGCTCTTAGCTTAAAAGTTGGCAGTTTGAACCCACCCATAGGTGCCTCAGAAGAGAGGCCTGGTGATCTTATGAAAGCTCACATCATTGTAAAGCTGGGTGAGCAGTTGTATTTGTCATACTTCGAGTCACTGTGAGTCAGAATTTATTCAATAGCAAGTAAAATGAAGAGACAACTTCACTGCTTGTTTTACAGTCAGCACACTCATCAGGGGTGAGGGGTGGGGTCAGGGACAGGGAGTGGACAGAAAATATCCAGAGATCTATAACATTGTTTTTCATCATTCAGATACAAAAATTGTTTAAGAGGATAAATTTATTTTAGTTGAGAATTGTTTACTGTGTTTTTTATGGTCCTTATCTCTGGAAGCAAACAAAACACTTCTGATGTATGGTTTATCCATCCAGGTCCTCTTATGGCACTGATACAGGGCCCTCTCATCCAATTACAAGCGAAGCAGTGGGAAAGCAGTAGTCAGAGACTAACAGTACCACCCAGTAATATACTTTTGGTGCTCGATAAATAATTACTGTATGGATGTGACCACTCTAGTAGGTTATGAGCACTGTACCAGGAGATGTGGACTCCTCTAACAAAGCACAGACAACACACACAAATAACATGCAGTCTGGAAAACCATAAAGACAATACAATGAGAAGAGGAAGGATGTCTCACTATTAAAGGATGCTAAAATAGGCCAGAGCGCTTAGCGGTGCTCATGCAGAACCCATGTGTAGATCAAAAGCCAGCTGTTCAAATCGGTGTGGTTTAAAATCAGAAAACTGTGTCTTAGCATTGTATTCTTCCACCATATTTACTCAATTATATGAGGAGGTATCCCTCCAGGCCCCCCCTCTAAAAAAAAACCCTAAAACCCTGGAATTTCTTTTTCCAAAGTTGTATATTTAAATTTTTTTACAAAACAACCTTATTGCCTTCAAAGTACTTTCCATTGGACTTAATACATGTGTCAAAACTGCGATTCCATTCATGGAAACACTTTTCAAAGTCATCTGTTGGAATAGCTGACAGCACCTCCTTCATTTTTGTCTTCACCAATTCCACACCATCAAATCGCTGTCTTTTCATGTACCTCTTCATTTGCAGAAACCAAAAGAATCACACAGAATGAGGTCAGGTGAATAAGGTGCATGGGGCAAGAGAGGCATACTCGGTTTTGCCAAAAACTGGCCACACTGAGATGGCTACATGAGCAGGTGCAGCCAGGTGGCAAAACCAGTCTCCTATCTACCACAAATCAGGCCGTTTTTGGTTGCATATTGTTACATAATCTTTTCAGAACCTCTAAATAACTTGAATAAACTCCAAATGCCCTATGAGTAGACATTTTCATCTATTTGGGAAGTTGATGGACGTCCATAATGTGGTTCATCATCAGTCGACATTTCACCTTTTTTAAAATGAGAAAGCCACTCAAACACTGAACTTTTCTGCTAGCACTGTCCTTATAATCTGAGTTCAACATCACAATAGTTTCTGCACCATTTTCCCAGAGCAGGAAACAAAATTTCACAGCTGTACACTGTTCTCTTAAATTGGCCATCATAAAAACCAAGGTTCCAGCAAAACTGCTTTTATGAAAAAATTCACTGACCAGAGAAAGCCTTCCCAGGCAAACCCACTGGTGCACTAACTCAGAGCAAGTTGCTCAATGCTTGCCTAGTGGGACAAATACATACAAAGAAAGCTCTACTTAGCCCAGAGTGATTCCGTTATCTTTTTGGGTATCCCCTGGTATACTGGGAAAATAATCCAAAAAGCTGTACTATTTGAAGAAGCATTTGTTCTAAGGATCAGAGGAAGACTCATTAACAATCTGTGACATACAGAGGACACAGCCTTTCTTGCTTTAGAGAAATTTTTCTGTACGTCTCTTCTTTCCTAGGTGTGCCTGGAGAAGTATATATACTTTGAAGACATATTCTATTAATACAATAGTCTTCCTAATCATAGAAGACTCTGATTAGCCAAATAATAAACATAGCTAATAAAATTATTAAAATAATAAAAATTAAAAGTATAAAATGTATTAATAAAATAATTAGCTAATTGTGTTAGTCTGGGTACTTTAGAGAAACAAATTCACAGAAACTGATGTATAAGAGAGAGTTTTATATAAAGAGTAAGTACACATCAAGAAAAAATCCCAACCCAGCGCTGCCCAAGCCCACAAGTCCAACATTAACCCATTAACCCATATGTCCAACACCAATCCACAAAGTCCTCCTCCTTCTCACAAAACAGATGCAATGATGCCGACTGCAGGGGGGAAGCCAGTCAGTGAATGTGTAAGCATCTCAGCACTTGCAGGGGTCTCCCCATGCTGCTCCAGCATCCAGGGTTGCATCAGGGTAGGTTCATGGGGCTTCTCCTTGGTGATGTTTTGAAGGAAGTCAGCCTTGCAAGCTGAACCAGGGAACTGCTAAGGGAGATACACCCTGGTCCGACTAGAAAGCAAGAGACCACAGAACTTGAAAGGCGAGGCTCACCAAGCCATTTATCCCTCCAACTTTCAATTAACCCCCCATGTGTTTATCGGCCAGGTTGGCACAGTGAACTAACTCACTAATAAATTAAAATAAAAATTAGAAGGCACAGAAACACCATTAAATAATTTAAATAAAACTCTCTCATGCATAAAATATCATTGTAAACCAATATATATGAATTACATTTTTATAAAGTAGCCATTTGGAAGAAGTGAGAGCTGAGATTGAAATATCCAAGGATTGCTTTGGTGACCTAATTGATAATTAGCAATGCAAGGTTTCAAACATGTTTCTTCTTATCTCACATACTTTGTTAAGTTCACACATCAACTGTGCATGTAGATCTGCCATTTGTACTTGTGCTACCTTCCCTTTGCCCAGGCGTCCTCTTAGTGTTGTGAGTGAGCATTGCACTGCTAACTGCAAGTTTCGTATTTCTAGCCCACCAATAGCTCCACAGGATCAAGATGAGACTGCTTGCTCCCTTAAAGATTTACAGCCTCAGAAATCCTACATAGGATTTCTTGAGTGTGAATAGATTCTATGGCAGTGTGTTTTTTGTTTTGTTTTATATCCCTGCTGGTTTTCCACTTACTCTTTGAGTTTGTAATTTAGTTTGCAATATCTGAGCAGAAACCATCAACTGATCAGAAATAGTGATGAAACATCTTGAAGAGTGGAGGCCAGTTACCCTGGAACTATTATAATTGTTTGAATAAAATTTCCAATCAATTATCACAACGTTATTATTTAGGTGTCTGCACTTTTTTCATTATAGGCAATTGCCATGTTATGGATTTATTTAATTTTGGGATTACATGCTATATTCTGTTTTATGTTTAGTTTAGAGGACCTTTAAGAAATAAAATGTATGTGTATGAATTTGTAAATTAAATGTATTTTAATATTTTTATTTCACTTTAGGAATTTTAGTAAAAGCATTCTCTACTGCATAGTAATAATTTTAATCCTTATCAAAATTACTTTTAAACTTATGAATTATATTTCATGGAAACAGACAGCTCCCTAATGCTTAGAAGCTTATTCAATGCATTAATAAATAAAATTTTAACAAATATTAGTTTTCTTATGGCTTCTTATAGATGTTATAATTACCAAGTTCCTTTGATGATTCATAGAACAGTGCCAAATAATATATTTTGACATTGAGAATTTTTTGTTCTAAATTAGCTTTTGTGTGCAGATCATCCAAATAAGTATTGTTTAATCCTATCTTAAGTTTATTTTGTTGTGCAAATATATTACCTGCGGTACTAAATAAATACGTTATACCAGATTTTTATATGGCTATTTTGTTTTCAAAGTCATCACCTATCTCTCTTCCTTTACCTCAAGTGTGCAGAACCATGCATAATTTATTTTGGATTTGATGAGATGAGAGTTTGCCTATTGAGTTTACCTATTGGTAGCTCTGTAATAGTTATATCTCATTGTTGTCTCCTTCAAAAGTAGCTGTTCTTCAGTAAAGGTTATAAAGATCCTGATGGACTTATTGTTGAGTTAAGGATACTGCAAGCAGGTTTGGTTCATAGTACATTTTGCAGAAACAACAAGAAAACCATTTTAGAATTGTTCTGACTTCCAGCCTCAGCTGAACCAAGAGCAAAATTAGTACATTACAATTTCCACTATCCTCCGGGGTGGGGGGAAAGGGAGATAATATTTTTAGCAATGTCTGTGTATGACCAATAGAAAATAGAGTTAATAAATGTGTACATCTTGTTTAAAAACTTGACTCTTTCATGATGTTTTATTTATTTATTTATGTGTTTATCTATTTATCTATTTATTTAGGCTCAGGGAAGGGGACTTATTTTGAGAATAAAATTCATTATAACATTATGGTATGCCTTTTTAAAACTACTCATTGTCGATTTTCATTGCTTAATATGACTCAATTTATCCTCAATTTACATTAAATGTATTAATGGAATGTTTCATGTAGTCCCAGAGCCATATCGGCTAGTTATCATTGACCTGAACCTGCACCGATGAATCATACAACTTTCCTTTAGTTCTTTAATGCTCTGCCCGCCCCACCCCCCAACACACACGCACTATCATGACCTCCATTCTACCTTACAAATCGGATTAGACCAGAATATACACACTGCTACCTATAAGAGTCCGCAACATAGGGAATCCAGGCTAGATAAACCCCTCAGCGCCAACAATGAGAATAGAGATACCAGGAGGATAAGGGGAAGAGGTGTGGGGAGAAAGGGGGAATCGATCACAAGTATCAACACATAACCCCCTCCCAGGGGAACAAACAGCGGAAAAGTGGGTGAAGGGTGACAGAGGATGATGTAAGATATGACAATAATAATAATCTATAACTTATCAAGGGTTCATGAAGGAGGGAGGGTGAGGGAAGAAGGGGGGAAATGAGAGGCTGCTATCAAGGGCTTGAGTAGAAAGAAAGCACTTTGAAAATGATGATGGCAATGTATCTACAAATGTTCATGATGGATGAATGTGTGGATTGTGATAAGAGATGTAAGAGCCCCCAATAAAAGAATTTAATAAGAAGAATTAAAAAATCTAAGCCACTGCCATCATGCTAATTCTGAGTCAGAACAACCCTATATTGGGTTTCCCAGATTGTAACAGAGAGACTCACCTTTCTCCCACAGAGCTAGTAATGGGTGTGACCCTCCTCCCTTGCAGTTAGCAACCCAACGCCACTAGAGTTCCATTAATGAGTGACCTCTGAGTTAACCTCAGGCTCTTTGGGAACTAATAGAAATGATTTCCAGGAGGACCAAGTGTTTTTTAATTCCAGGTTAAAATCAAGCAAACTTTAACTCCTTATTAGAATCAGCTGGTAGCTCCATGTACAACTGTGATGAATAACGTTTTCAAGATTGAGGCCTTTTGGAAACTTAATTATTTGCACCATCCAGTACTCTAGAATGGTAACTTATTCATATCATTATCTTGATTTTTATTTCACCATAATGATGCCATTGAGGAGGTTGATATTAGACAGAAAACATAAATTTACTTTAAATGAAAGAGGAAAAATCCTCAATTCAATCTAAATATGTATTCTTGTCTAAAACAAACAAAAAGACGCAGAAAACCAAAGCCCTTATTTATTATGTTTTTTGAGCCCTGGTAGCATTGCTGAGTAAGCACTGGACTACAAATCACCAGGTTGATGATTTAAACCCACTGGCTCCTCCAAGGGAGAAAAATGAAGGTCTCTCTGTTCCTATAAAGACTTAAAGTGGCTAGTAGTCAGAACTTACTCAAAATATTTCATGAAATATGGGTACTTTTGAACTTACATATGTATCTTTTTCCCCCCCGCCCCCATTTTAGCATGTGGAGAAACTCTACAAGAATCCAATGGCAATCTTTCCTCACCAGGATTTCCAAATGGCTACCCTTCCTATACACACTGCATCTGGAGAGTCTCTGTGACCCCAGGGGAGAAGGTAGTTTATAACATCAAGAATTCCATCTGAATCTACTTTAAGTGCAAAGGTTCACTTATATCTTAAATACAGTTTCCTTTATTTAAAAAATATTATTCAATGTTCAAATAAAAGACTTAAAAGCTCAGAAAACTTAAAAAGGAAGTTGTGTGTGTATAAGTAATACATACATATCTATATATTTATCATATTAAGAAATGTTTTTTAGTCTAAGAATTCAAGACTAGTTTATATTAGAAAATTAATTAATATCATTTACCATACTAAGAGATTAGTTGACTATCAAAGAATCAACATGTTTATTATTTAAGAACATTAAGAATGTTTGTAAATGGGAATAGAAAAGTGATTCTTGAATCTGAGGAAGGGGATAATAAAAAATATAGCAAATAACTTTTTGTGTGTGAAATTCTCTTTGTATTTTTTTAGATAGGTTAAAAAGCAAGGCTGTTCATTATGATCACATTATGGTAGAAATCTTAGCATATTCAAGAAAGAAAATATAATAAAACACATAAGGGCTGAAAAGTGAGACATCCAATTCTTTACCATATTTGCTCTTCTATTATAGAATTCAAATTATTAAGGACTATAAATTTCTGCATTCTTTCTTGAATGTTAAAAATTGGTATTTTAATCCCAAGATTGTATTAATATTAATCTTTATTTTCTCGTATTTGTTACTATATTAACACAAACTACATGTACCTTCTGCATGTTTGCTGACTGCTTTTTTCCCTGCGAGACAGTTTTCATAAATGGTACTAGACATAGCCCCCCACCATTTTTTTCACATGTAGAAAAAACATACATTTTAAAAACTACCACCATTGAAGAGGAAGTGGGTCACCAGCAAAAACAAAACGTGTGTGTCATTTATATTAAAATATGATGTTATTTTGTCTTATGCCTTCAACTATTGAATTGAACACTTTAATTGTCTATGGGGAGAGTGTGATGGCAGTTGCAGAGGTTTGATAGACCTAATGCTTGGATGTCACTGTGGAGATGAAGGGGTTCTGGGTGTTGTAATAGTCATAATGAAAACCGTTTGAATGAAAAATCGTGTAGCATAAATAACTATTACATATGAAAGTTACTAGTTTAATATGTAGTATATAATATATACTAAGCACTTTAATATGTATCTAGTTCTTCACATAGCAATTGCAAGTTTTTCTCTTACCCAACAGCATTTTAAGACAGTAATCTTGTTTTGTGGTTAAGTGACAATTACAGAGCAAGCTAGATTTCCCTTTAGCAGCCTTTTATGCAGATTGTATTGTGCCTGCAGTTAGGATTTGTACAATGAGTTGGCATGGTTGGTTCCACTTTTTATTCTGTTTTCATGGACCAGATTTCTCTCCCCTCTTCCCTTCTTATTATTGCTTTACTGTCAATGCTGCCCATTTAATGTCTTATACTTATTTTTTCAAAGAGAACACAATGTTTCTTTTATCAGTCAATATACTATTTGCCTGCAAGGTGACCAGAAGAAATAGCCTCAATCCCCCACTCATCTTGCTGTGACATCCGGGGTTAGCCCCTCTCAATTTAGCAGCTGTTGTCTGTTCTAGGGCTTTGAGTTTCAGCGTCCCCTTTTCTCCTTCCGATTCTCTCCAGTACCTTCCATTATCATCCTGATTAGAGTGGTTGTTGGTGGTCTCTGGGTCATCTCTAACACCAAACCAAGTTCACTGTCATCAAGTCAATTCTGACTCATAGCAACCTCACTAGAAAAGGTAGAACTTCCTTTTTCAGACTTAACCTTCATTGGGTAGAAAACTTATTTTTTTCCTCAGGAGCTGCTGGTAGGTTTGAACTGCTGACCTTGAAGTTAGCAGGCCAAGGTAGAAGATTCTACACCACCAGGGCTCCTCTGGATATGCTACTCTCAGGTTAAAAGAGGCCGTGGTCCAGAGGCCATGTGGATTATATCCCATGGGTCATCCTCTTTGAACCTTTTATATCCTCCTTTCTCTTTTGCTTCATACACATACACAATTGTATCACAGATGGTCACTGTAAAAAGGGGTGTGGCAGCAATCGCTGACCTCCTTTGGCTTCATACGAGAGAAGGATCATTTAACTCCACATCAGCCAAAGGCTGATTTGCATAAAGCAGAGGTCAGACATATTTCCACCTTACAACTGTCTTAACAGTTTTGAAAACAGCTCTCCCTCACAGCACTCTCTGTGTCACTGCTGGGTGCAAAATTCCCGGCAATGGCCACACAGAACTCACAGGCTTTACTAGGGAAGTTAACAGATTACAATTCAGGCTCAGAAATGTTCAGGATACAGTTCTTCTTTAAGGAACCCTTACCCCTGCAGTGACTGTGACCACTTCTCCTTGTCTCTGTCCTGCTCTGGTCATGTTGCATTCCTGATATTACCCAAAGGGAACTTCACATAAGCCTCGTTATCTTGATTAAAAAGCGCATTCTCAAACTCCCTGCCATTCAGTCCATTCAGACTCAGAGGGACCCATAGGGTAGAACTGTCTCTGTGGGTTTCACTTTACAGGAGTGGAAAGCCTCAACTTTCTGTCTTAGAGCAGCTGGTGATTTCAAACTGCTATGCTTGAGATTAGCAGCCAAATGCGATCCCCTCCCTAAATGGCTCTCATATTTCCTCACGCCTTGGGCTAGGAAGCTCAGCTGTGTCATGTTTTGACTCTGCTGCTGACCCCTACTGCTCCTCTGATATCACAACTTTCTGTATCACACATTCAGGACTTTAATGCACAGGGATCTTGGCGATGGAAGCACTTGCTCCATTCCGGAATTCTTTCTTGATAATAGTATGATCCTCCTTTCCTACTTCTGAGATGGTTTGCTTTATACTTAGCACAATAGCAAAACTGAGCAGCCCACATGCTAGAGTCCCAAATATCTATGTCGACAATTAACCCTGCTAACAATCACTCACTGAAATGTAAAATCCTATCAACATCTTCCTGTGCTTCCTCATACCCAGACCCATCGAAATAAAAAGAAGAAAAATGTGTCATTTGTGAGGTCACAACCAGTTCGTTAGTGGAAGTTACAAAGACTATGACTACAAGAGCCAAATTAAGTAATTCACTGCACCAAAGCTGCTGGCAAACTTTTATGACTCTGTACAGTGCTCACCAAACTAGGATGTAGAACGATTTTGTTATACCAGTTGACTAAGTTGTCCCCTGCACCTATTGTCCCAAACCTTGTAATCCAGTATAACAATTTCAACTTTTGTATGGATCTATCTAGGAAGCCTCTGTTAACTATGCCCTTTATGATATGATATGTGTAGATGTATCTGCTAAACACACACACATACACATACATCTATGCCTAGAGATACACCATTGTTGCAAGTCCCTTTATACATATATTTATACATATACATATGCCTTCCTATCTACATATATTTATCCATAATTGTCTATGTAACCACACACATTGCTTATTGTTTTCATGATTGTTGCAGAATTGTGTATATTGTAGTACTTAAAGAAATGGTCTCTTCTTTTGTACATCTTAGTATCAAGTTGTGCTGACTTCACCCATACTCCATCACCCAAAATCGCAAATGTCTACTATGTAGGAAGTAATTCTCTCTTCCTCTCCTTCTGATTCCTGGTAACCATCAGAGAACTCTGATCTCTGTGTGTATATCAATTCTTTACTTTTTATGGTAGTGAGGTCATATAACACTTGTCGTTTTTTGAATGATTTATTTTTCTCAGCTTTAAGTACCCTAGTCTCATATGGTGTTACTTTTGTAGTATTTGTGGTAAATCCTGCTTTTCTCACATAAATAGAGACTCTTTTTTGTTTGTTTTTGAAATGAATGTTTATCTTGCTTTACGTAAATATTTACTTTTGCATTTTTGCATTCAACGTTTCTTATATGTCAGACTTCTAATCAGGCTAATTTTAGTTCAGCTTATAGTTTGTGAATGTTTTGTCTGTGAAAATGTGTTTATTTTTATCTTATTTTGTTTTAACTCAAATCATGGAAATAGTTGATTGGATGTAGTTGACATTAAATAATCAACATTTTTGAACATAAAAGATTGCAGAAGTACTTTTGTTTTTGAAAGTCAAGGTTTATAGAAGTGCTTTCAATTGAAATAATTCTTAATTAGAATTTGGGAAATAAAATTTATCAAAATTGATTCAATGAGCATTAAACATTTAAGAAGTTAAAAATCATATAATTTGACAAATAACTAATAATAAAATTATGTTGTTTATGGATGATTTCACAATTTTCTAAATTCTAAAAATTCAAATACTTCCCAATTAATAAAATGTATGTGAATGCATTGTAAAAAATATTCAGCCTCCTCATTTATTTTTTTAAAATAATATAAATCTGACAATTACAACTGTATAATAAAGATGTAGAATGATAAAACAGCTTTCATTGCATATATAAGCAGATGGATCCATGTAAATCAAATCAAATCAAGCTGTGTAGTTTCTAAAATAGTAATTATGAGTTATTTTAATATAAACAAGTAATCTAATATTAGAAAGTCTGTCACTTTGTGAAAATGATGGCAACACATCCACAAATGTTCTTAACACAGTTTATGTAGGGATTGTTTTAAGAGCTAAAATGATAGCAAAAGAAATATTAAAAAACACGATATTGATGTTGCACAGACTTTAATATGTACTTTTGATGAAAGAGATCAAAGTGGCCTTGGTGGCGCAGTGGGCTATGTAGCATTCTGCTAGCGATAAGGTCAGCCTTTTCAACCCACCAGCTACTCTGTACAAGAAGGGGAGGCTTTCTATGCCTGGAAAGATTTACAGCCTTGAAAACACAAAGAGGCGGTTCTTGTTGGTCCTACAGAGTTGTTATGAGTCAGTGTTGACTGGATGGTAGTGAGTTTTTTTGATACGGTAATCAATTCTTGTGGAATATGTGAAGTGAAGTAAAATAAAATAATGTACTCTTTTTTTATAAGAAGGAAAGACTCCATGAATGATGTATTTACTAGAAATGAATATACAGTACATATCTAATAAAGAACAAAGTTAATTAAGAGTGGAGTACTATTTTTTCTAATTCGATAAATAGAAAAAAAAATAATACTTATGAAGTTCATACACTGGACTAGAGTCTGTGCTAAACTTTTCTAGTCCACTCAACACTGAGTGTAGATACAATAATCATCTTTAGTTCACATATTATAAAAATTGAACTGGACTTTAGAAAAGATTTCATAGTCTGGCTAGAGTCATCTAGCTTCCCAATCACAGTGCTAATCATAATTTTCTTTCTATGTTTGCTATATATGTGTTCCTTCTCAAAAGTTCAGTAGATCCAGCTGAAAACAGAACTCATGGGTTAAAGGTTCAAATCTAAGTCATGAAAAATATTTATCAAAATAATGTTTATTGCTGCCTGGTTGTATTAGAAATTTTTATCTCCCTTTTCATTTTTTCTACAGTGTTTTTGTTGTGGTTCATTCTAACCCACAGTGACTTTATTTACAACTGGATAAAACACACTCCAGTCCTGACCCATCCTCCCAATTGTTATATTTGAACCCATAGTTATAGCTACCATATCAATCCACCTCATGGAGGGGTCTCCTTTTTTTCTTTTTTCTTTTTGGTAATCCTTCACTGAGTAAAGCATGCTTAGTAAACCAAGCACAATGTCTTTCTCTAAGTATTGATCGCTGCTGATACATGTCCCAAGTACATGAGAAAAAGTGTTGCCAACCTCACTTCTAAGAAGTATTCCGGCTATACTTCCTTAGAGATAGATTTCTTTGTTCTGGCAGTCCATGATGCTTTCAATATTCTTCACCAACCCCACAATTCAAATGCATTAATGCTTCTGTGGTCTTCATTAGTCATTGTGTAGCTTTCACATACACATCCTCTTATTGAAAACACTACTGATTGTCAGGTGCACCTTAATCTTCAAAGTGACATCTTTGCTCTAGAACACTTTAAAGTGTTCTAGAAGTTTAAAGAAGTCTCATGCAGCAGATTTGCTCAATGAAATACCTTTGATTTCTTGGCTAATACGTTCATGAACATTGAGAAGAAGGAAGAGTTATCCATTTCTGAGGGTGTAGCCACTGAACGCTTTATGAATAGCACCGGAACATTTTCTACTCACTGCCATTGTGCCAATTTTCATTCATAGGATTAGGACAGAATAGAACTGCCCCTTTGGGTTTCCAAAACTTTAAATCTTTCCTGGTACAGACAGGCTCATCTTTTTCCTGTGGAGTGGCTGGTGGGTTTGAACCACTGCCCTTCTCTTTGCTGCTCTCTGCATAGCTCACTGCACTACTAGGCTTCCTTTTCTACAATAAGCAAATGCTATTTTATGTGAGAAAAAATATTATTAAAAAATAGGGCTATCAATTCACACATATACTTGCCTATTATTGAGCATTCCAAGACAGAGATGGTCCACATATTTTTCTGGTAACAATCCAGAAGATGCAACTGAGAATGTAGTTCTATTTATCTGGTAGAAGCAGAGAATATTGATTCTGCCATCCCTTAGTATGTATTGCCTTTTGAATAAGGGCAGGTTATTCCTCATTTGAATGAGTTTAGTATTTTATTTTCTACATAACCAATTCAAATCTATCCTTTATTTTTTGCAGTTTATGTTTAACACTCATTTATATAATGTATATTAGGAAAGACACTCTAGAAATTATTACACAGTTAAGTATATGATTTCATTAAATTTATCTCCCGGTATATGGAAGGAAGCTTTGTTGTCAATAATTTTATAAGCTTAGAGGAAAAACATAGCATTCATAGTATGCTATGAAAAATAACTTAAGAAAGCAAAATACAATTTTTCATGAATGTACAAAGGTAGGAGATTACAGAGCTCATTGGGAGATGCAGGATGGATTAAAGAGAAAGTAGCATTTGACATGAATTCTGAGAGATGTAAATAATATCAAAGACCACAGAAAAGGAAAGTCGATTCTCATGCGGAAGTATGAATGCTTTAATTAAAGAAATGGAAGCTGAAAGTGGAGGACTTTGCCACGTACAATAGCAAGAAGTTCAGAATGAGTGAGACAAAGTTAAGATTTGAACTTTTGACATGCAGCAGTAAGTTGGAGTATGACAATAGAGGCTTTGAGGATCAAGCTTAGAAAATTATACTGAGGTGATATGAAACCACTCATGACATGGCAGGGGTTCCTTTTACTGGATTTTACTGAGAGGAAAGTGACCTTATTTCAAGAATACTCAGCACTGGTTGTTCTGTAGTAGAATTCTCACCTTTCATGTAGATAACCTGGGTTTGATTCCCAACCAGTGCACTTCATGCTTAGTCACTACCCAGCTGTCAGAAGCAGATTAAAAATTGTTATAGATTTTAGCAGATTGTAACAGTTTCCAGATTAAAATGCCTTCAGAAGAAAGGCTTGGTTAGCTACTTCCAAAAACCAACCAATAAACTTTACCACCTAAAGACCACAACTGTTAGGTTATGGGAATGTCCCAGGACCTAGGAGCATTTTTCTCCATTTTGCCTGAATGAATTCACCAGGAATTGAGGGCTGATTCCATGGAATTTAGCAAAAACAACAGTGAGAAGAATGAAATTAGAAGCTTAGTGCACAATGTTGAAGCTTTATGGAGTATTTGCGTAGAAGTGTGTGGAACACTGACAGAGAAAAGGTTAGTGGAGTATTTGTGAAGTTTTAGAATATCATAACAGTTGGCAGTTGATTGGATATGGCAATGAAGTGGAGATGAGGAACCGAGGCTTAAAAACAAGACTCATTGAGTTTTGAGTTTGAGTGAATTGTTGCCAATAGATAGGTACTTTTTTTATATCCATATGTAATCATGTAAATTTTAAGAAAAAATTACTTCAAATAGAATCATCCAACTTCTCTTTTTCACTTTCCCACTTGCACTGATGGAATCTGCCTGAGGTTTGCAATTGTTGTTAGATAGCATCAAATCAGTTCCAACTCGTAGCACAGTGTTCGTTGATACGGCCTGGTCCTTGGTCCTCTGCCACCTTCACAATCACTACCATGTTCACACTCAGTGTTGCAGCCACTCTGTCTACCATCTAACTGAGAGTCTTTCTTGACTGACCCCAACAAAGCGCTCCAAAGACTTGTTCCCCCAGATCACAATTCCATAGTTCGTGGGGTGAAATTTCACCATCATTGCTCCTAAGAAAGATTCTGGTTGCCAATACTCCAAGGCACATTTGTTTATTTTATGACAGTCCATGTTTACCAACATTATAATTCAAAGGCATCTATTCTATGATCTTCCTTAGCAATTGTTCAGCTTGTGAAATCATATGAGGCTACTGAAAGCAACATGGCTTATGGCAAACGGATCTCAGCCCTCAAGGTGAAAGCTTTGTTTCGTAACTTTAAAGTGGTCTTTATGCAGCAGTGTAATACGTCAGTTAACCTGACTGCTGCTTCCACAGGTGTTGACAGTGGGTCCAAGCAAAGTGAAATCCTTGAAAAGTTCAAAGTCAACAACTAGTCACTGCCAAATCAGATATTTATACCAAGGCCCCAAGCTCTCCTGTTGATTCTTTAATTTTGTCACCCTTTACTTTAACATTTTGATTTAACTATGAAACTTATTTGTTTGTTTTTTCTGTTTCCCAGCAAATAGATTGTCCATTGCCTTATCCTTCGCCCCTCCCCTCCCCCCGGTTTTACACTATGAAGAATATCTGAATGTGTATCATGGAAATAATAGTACACGAGCATCTTAGCAAAGGGTTAGTTTGCTTGCCTACCTTAGTATTTCCCACTAATTTCTATACAATCGTTCTGTTTAACAACTTTGTGGTTAGATTACTCATTCAACAGCATAAACTGCAAACAGTTGTTAAAAGGTGAACCCGTAATGAAAATTCTAGTTATGAAGCAAGATGGGTGTTTCTTTTTTCCTTTTTTTAAAATTTTTCACCTTTTACATGATGAATTTTAGAGCTGCCGGAATCCTTAATAATCACACAAGCCAGTAGCTGACAAAATGTTTGTGAAAAGAATAGCAAGTCAATATTGTTGACTTTGTGGGCCATACAGTTTTAGTCGCAACAGCTCAGGGCGTGGACCAGAAATAGTTATAATCCATGAGTTGTAGTTTCCAGAAGCAAACTATGGTCTACGGTAGCTCTTACAAGGCTTGTCTAAGTAGCTGACTAGTAGCTTAGCAATATATTTCATTGCTTACTGCTTTGGATTCTAATAACTAATATTAAGAAGTATTTAAAACTATCATTCTACTGATGAGGCATATAGGGTTATATCTTTTCAATTCTCAAAATAAGAGGGTATAAGTGTTATTCTAAATGCCCTTTTAAAATGTTGTGGGATTTGTTTAGGTCATCAATATTTTCTTAAGTGTGTTTATAAACATCCTCTGTATATAATAACCCATAAATAAATTATTTCAAGCAAACTGGTAAAAATAAATAAATAAAAATAATATCCTCTGTATTGATCTCTGGAGACTCGTAGTTATTCATTCAGTCCTTTTATTTTTGTTCCACTTTTCTTAAGCATTCATATGCTGCAACCTATTAAAAAAGAAACTCAGCAACAATTATATCAATTTAATTTTGTTG
Organism: Echinops telfairi; assembly: GCF_000313985.2. Taxonomy (NCBI): domain Eukaryota; kingdom Metazoa; phylum Chordata; class Mammalia; order Afrosoricida; family Tenrecidae; genus Echinops; species Echinops telfairi. The sequence continues at coordinate 1,813,208 of NW_022103937.1, forward strand.
TATAGCATGTAAGGCTTCCAACGAATTACAAGCAATTTTAGAATTGTACCTGAATTTCTGTCAACCCATATTTCTCTGTTAATTTTAAATTAATATTTTTATATTATCAGAAATAAAAAATTTATGTAATTATAATGCACTATGGATTATATACAAAAATTTAGTCATAGGCAAGAAATTTATTTTTATTGTCAGAGCACTAAGATTTGATTTTAGGAACCTATCTTTATTTTATTTCATGCTTCTAAAAGCCTGTTTTATATTAAATTCAGTTAAGTCTTGTTACTCCATGATGTTTACTTTCAAAATAGAAGATTAAAAAAAGATAAGAAACGTTCTGCTTGATGTTATCCCTCTTCCAACTATATGAGTGTGTGCGTGCACCTTATAACACATCAAATATTAATTATCTGTTCTCTATCAACCACATTGTTTTTAATTATGGAACATTTGAAAAGATACATCTTTTCAGGTTAGCTGATTGTTTTTCCCTTATGGAAAAATAAGTGAAAACTATTTGCTTACCACTATAAAATCCAAGAGAGAAGCCACAAAATATGACTTGAGGTCTATTTTTTTCTCTATTTGTATTCTAGTTTTAAAATCTCTAGTATAATAAATGAATTCTTATATGATCATACGGAGTTTTTATTATAGGGAGACTATAAATGCAGAATTAAACATGAGGCAGGAGAAGCATTTAAACTTGTGTTAACTTAAAGTATAAAAATAAGCTAAGGGGAAAATCCAGACATTATTTTCCAATCCTATCCCAAGAATTACATAATAATGCATTGATATTAAAGCTGGAAAAATGTATCAGGTCATTTAGAGAGTAGAATTAAGAATGAAAGCATCTTGATAATCAAATGTTGAAGATTACTGAAAAAGAGGAAATATAGCAAGTGCTGTGTCCTTGATATTTTTAGAAGATTTTATAAATAATCTTGAGAATATTTGGAATGATAGACAAATGAGGGGGAAAAAAACAATGAACAAAACAGAGAAAACTACAAGTAAAGAAGACAAAAATAAAGGAGGAATTCTAGTAAAACCAAATTATACCACCAATTATTCCATAGCCTACTATATTTCAAAAGGAGCCTGGTGGTGCTGTTGGTTAAGTTTTGAATGACTACCGATCAAAAGGTCAGTTCAAATCTACCCGCTGCTCCTGGAGAAAAAGATGAGGCTCTTGGCTCTTAGAAGACTTGACCTTGGAGACAGTGCGTGTGTGGCTGTTCTGAGTAGAACAAATGACCCAAAGGCAATGCATTTTTTCCCTCCTTTGTTTTTTTCCTCATGTATTACGTTGAAAAAAAAAGTTTCTATTTTCTCATCTTTGGTAGTTTTCTCTCTTTATAATTAAGGAAATACATATTTAAAGAAACTAAAATAGTTGAATAGTGAGATAGTAATGCCTTTACTAGATTTAACTGCCTTTCCTTATACTTAGACACATTCTTAGTTTTGACTTCTATAATAAAATGTGTAATCTCTATGCTCATTAAAAACAAATTTGCTGTTAAATTCATCAGTGATTGCCATAGTTCCTTGATGCAAAATATGCCATAAGAAATATTTGTAAGTTAGATTGTATCTTCCTTCTGGGAAAAGCTAGTAATTGGTTGTCTATAATCATTGCCTATATTTCAGTTAAATATTTTTCTTTAAAAGTACAGATATTATTTGTGTAAACTGGATATATAGGTTTAGTATTAATTATTATTTATATTTTCAATTTTTGATCATTCCTTGAAAAAGTTGTTACCCTCAGCTTTTTGCAAGGAAGGAATCAAGCACAATGATTGGCACATAACCACCCCCTCAACCTTCCAAGGGGAAGAACAACAGAAACCATGGGCAAAGAGAGACAGCGGTCAGTGTAAGATAGGAAAATAAGAATAATTTGTAATTTATCAAGGGGTCGCCAGGATGGATGGAGGGAGGGGAAAAAGGGAGCTGATGCTAAAGGATCAATAGAAAGTAAATGTTTAGGAAATAATGGTGGCAACATATGTGCAAATATGCTTGATACAATTGATGTATGAATTGTTATAAGAGCAGTAAGAGCCCCCAATAAAATGACCTTCTAATGAAAAAAATACTCTGGATTTATTGCTGTCAGCAATAAACTAAACATTCTTTTTAGTTTCAAAAATTTTGAACAGGTTCACTATGAATCTTAAATATCTTTGATATCTATCTAAAAAAGAATTAGAATGAGTTTTTTATATAAAAATGATTTTCAATATAAATTATACTTCATCAGATAAGTGTTGGCTTATGCTAGTTTTTCACACAACTTTTGTAAAAATAAGGGAACACAAAAGTAAAGAAAACCAAACCAAACACACCTCTCTGCCACTGAGTTGATTTTGCCTCCAAATGACAGAGGATGCATAGGACAGAGTAGCGCTGCCCCTGTCGGCTTCAGGAGTCCAGAGCCTCATCTTTTCCCTGAGGAGCAGCTGTTAGTTTTAAACTGCTGACCTTGCAGTTAGCAGCCCAATGTGTAACCGAGATGCCACCAGGGCTACATTAAAAAATTAGAAATGTCAAAAGAGTTAATTTTTTAAAGTAGAGCCTATAACTAGCAATGTTTTTCCTAGAATTTTTATTACATTATTTAAAGAATAAGGAAAAAAGAAAAGGAAAAAAACAGCAGAATTTCAAAACAAAGTCCAGAAGGAAGAATCATTAAAGGTCTTCCAATTTCAAGGCTCTTTGAATTTATAGTCTAAAGTGGGTTATACATTGAGTTCCTTTGGGAAGGACAGGCTGCCTTCTTCCATAAAGATTTGAAGTTTAGGAAATTCAAAGAAACAATTCTATTCATTCCTATTAGGGGTTCTATGAGTCAGAGTGAACTCAATGGAAGTGGGTTTGAATATATATTCTAGAAGAAGCATAACATATGTGTTTGATTGCAGAGGATAGATTCTTTCCTAGGGCTATATTTAAAATATTTCAGTACACCAAATTTTTGGAATACAACATATGGCAGTTATTTTTAGAATAAGTATGAGTGTATAATTGGTAACCTCTAGGGAAGAAACTGTTAAAGCAAGGCATTCTTAGCAAAATCAGAGTTTTTCACAGTTTATGCTTATCTTAGCACAATTAAAAATAAACCTATTGAGTAAAGATTTCTGTTTATTTCACAATGGTTCACATTAACTTTGCAGAAACTCTAGGCTAATGGCTAAATGTTTATTTGTTCAAATAGTAATAGTGTGTTTTTATAAATTTATGGGACTGAGAAAAAGTTGTTTTCAAGTGTTTTTATTGAGAAAACATAATTGGGACATACTAATATGGAATGAAAATCAGTGAATTGATATTCACCATAGTCAGGATTCTTTGCTTCAAGACATCAAAGGCCATGTGCATTTGGAATCATTTTTTGCCCCGTGTCATGTTGTTTGGCAGATTGCTTTAAATTTTACCACAATGGACCTCTACAAGAGTAGTTTGTGCTGGTATGACTACATTGAAGTAAGAGATGGATACTGGAGAAAATCGCCTCTCCTTGGTAAGAGATTGTTTACTTTAAAAGTATGGGATCAGCATTATGTTTGTTTATTTATTTTAAATTTTTTCAACCAATGTAAACGTGTTTAAAATAGGTAAATTGATGGACCGGCTTTCAAGAGAATTAAAAATTGAAAGGTAGGCACTTGGATCTGAAAATAATGATGGAGAGTAGTTTAGTCATTTGTTACAGTAACTCCTACAATATTTTGTTCTTTTTGTTTCCATTTAAAATTTGTACCTTTGAGGAAAATCCAATAAATTGTGTGTGTGGTTTTAGAGGGTGAGATGTTAGTTAGGTATGCGCTAGCAGCTGACGTCTGTGACAAACACACCATCTCTCCTGTTAGAGATGTCACCGTTTTGCTTCTCAGCGTGTGATACTGCAGTCCACTATCATAAAATTATGTTAACACTTGGTGCGGATGAGTGCCTGCTGCCCACCGTTCACCAGGGGCCACAACTCAGGCCCATAACCCTCATGAGACAAACTTACTGTTGTGCTCTGCTTTACTTAAAGGTGGAGCTGTTTGGGACATGGAAGCATCTACGCTCCATTGATCTTCTAATTCACTTTTTTTTTTTAGATCGTGATTTCTCATTTATATTTAGAAGTAGATCTGCTCAATGTACTTGTGTACTCTACAGATATTTTTATTTATATAAAAATTTTGCTGAAAGGACTGAATTGTACTAAAAGGGACAATGTCCATAACAAATTCAAATACTGATATCTACAGTATTTTTCTAAAATAAGGGGTAAAAGCTTTTTTTCCAGATGTGATTCAAAGAAAAAAATAATTGCTCCAAGTTGATATCTGGTTGAGTAAAACTTTTAGTTTCTTATCTCCATGAAAGATTTTGTAATATATTATGAACATTCCAAGGAAGTCTTTTATTAAACTCATAGGGGGAAATCACATCTGAGGCTACAATTTGGAGAGCACTTTATTTTTGAACCCCTCCAACATCCTGTGCTTCAGTATTGTCATAGTCCACTCGGATGCCTTTGTCTTCTGATGACTGTCATGCGTACAGCCTCCCCTGTTTCCATCAAGACCTCACTCCTCAAAGTCAATCCCAGAGCCAGCAGCAGCAGAGTCACGTCCTGGTGCTTGAAATGGAGTAGCAAGTCCCACTTCTTAACCTCTGTAGCAGAGCCTGCATTTAAGAATGTTTCTGCAATTCATGGGAATATTAGTTTCAGCAGAACTTCTCTAGGCTACGTGCCCCACACTTGGAGACATTCAGAGGTTGTCTTGAGAAAAAAAATGAATGTGCTGGGCGAAAAAAGTTCATGTTAGGTTGAGAGCACAGTAACCAAGTGCACTCCTTTACTGTTAACCAACCTGACATCTTGAACCTATTTCTCAGAGCATCTTTTTGTTTCTGTCCACCAACCTGATGTGATCTTTTACAAAGATGTTTTGGTTTGCTTCTCAGTTACACAGATGATAATACATCAGTGGATGTTCAGGAGGATAAAATGTTTAAATGTGCTTATAAACACATCTGAAGAGTTATTTTTATTTATCCACCTTTTCCAAATAAATGTTAAGGCATATGCAAATCTCTGGTTAATGGATTCGATTTTATATGTATAATTTATAGCTAGTGTAGAAAGCAGTTAAGTACTAAATAGTCCTTTTTGGGAATCTCCATTTATTCCTTTTTTTTTTTTTTTAGGTAGATTTTGTGGGGACAAATTTCCTGAAGTTCTTACCTCTACAGACAGCAGAATGTGGATTGAGTTTCGGAGCAGCAGTAATTGGGTAGGAAAAGGTTTTGCAGCTGTGTATGAAGGCAAGTCACATGCAGAAATGTTTTCTCATTCAGTTTCATTAGAACATAATGACATCCTTTAAAATTATGAAGTTTCTGGAAGTTGATTTATGATAGTCACCTGGATGACTTTAATAAGATTGCTTAGTAATTATAAATTGTAAGAACAATTTCCTTTTTGGTATCAGTTGTAGGGTATTGATAAGGATGTGTAGGGGGGAAAAACCCAGAATCTCCAAATTCCACAAGAGTGCTTATATTTTCTTGTATTATACTTTGATATTAATATATTATGAAGTTATCATTTTTCTTTGTATTGGTTTTGTTCTGCTTGGTTTCTGTACTGCTGAAATATTCTGTTATGCGATTGCTTAGAATTCAATTGCAAACATTTCTGGAGCAAGCGCTGTTGATAGGAGAGAGTCAGTGTTCGAGGAAGAATGTGTCAAACACTTTTTTTTGGACATCTCTAAAGTAATAGTAATTGCATTGTGATTCCTGATTTAAAAGCCTAGCAGAGCAACTAGTGGGTTGAGAAGAATCCCCTGCTTCTGCCAGTCCTAAACTGTTCCAAGAGTAACTTTCTGCTTCTCTTAAACTTTGAAAATAGACATTATTGTGTAGAAAGGATGAACTGTATAACAAGGAAGGGGGCGGTCTGTACGGAATCAGAGACGTTGATGTCACAGAGGCCCAGCAAGTTCACTGGAGAAGGAACCTGCTTTCCTGAGCAGCTGTTGTACCTGAGGTCAACAGGTCAAAGGAAGAAGATCAAGAAATCTTGGAGTCAAATGACTTAAAACAAATTAACAAAACATGTACAGGTTTTTAAACATTGAAAAAGAAGAGCATTTCTTTCTTTTTCTTTTTTATGGGGAAAGATGTGAAAACACTGTGGTTAAAAAGCATGTATTCCTTAAGTGGTTTTATCTGACATTTACACTTAAGTGACGAGGTGTTTTATTATCTAAGTATTTACAAGAGTATAACCAGCAAAGTTTGGTATTTTTAGCCACACCTGTTTGTTCAGAGCTATAGCAATGGAATTACAATATTGACTTAGGAGAGAATGACGAGGAAATGTCATGACGGGCTTGTTTGTTTATGGTTTGCTTTCCTCAGCAATCTGTGGAGGTGAGATACACAAAAATGAAGGGCAAATTCAGTCTCCGAATTATCCTGATGACTATAGACCGATGAAGGAATGCGTGTGGAAAATAACAGTGTCTGAAGACTACTATGTCGGATTGACCTTTCAGGCCTTTGAGGTAAAGTCTTTTAGGCAAATTTCACAGAGCAAATCCTCAATAAATGACAGTGGCATTCAAGAGAATCCTCATTAAATAAAGAAAGGAACATAAAATCAGTCTTTTAATCAGTAAAGAAACAAAGGATCCCCTATAAAATGTAAAATAAAGAGCTAAAGGGCTTTTTTTCCCCTTCTTGTCCTTTTTTTTGCAGACATTTTCAAGAAGATTAAAGTGGGTTTACATTTTCTGTGCTATTTAAATTTCCATGTTTGAAGTACTAATAATAGTTACTTTTGACAAGTGCACAGGCTTGTTTCACAAGACACTTGAAAAGATCCATTAAATAATAGAACTTTTATTTCGCCTCTAAAGTGAGAGGTTAAAAGGTAGACATTCTTTTATGGTTAGGATAAAAATCCATTGTTCACCTCTTTGCCATTAAACAGAAAATTGTTTATACCAAAAGTAGGAATTAAAGTGTTCTTTGGAGCTTTGAACTTCATTATAAATATTTCCTAGGGAGGAGATAAGCAAGCACTAACATTGCGTCATAGATGAGGGATCAGAATAAACCACAGCCCAGTCAAAGTCTGAGTTCAAAGTGACCAAGCTGCACACTGAGTCATTTTCCTGGAGGTAGTGGTACTGAGCTGGGAGGGAGTCTGGCTGGAGGTTTAAAGATGAGTGGGCCATCCAGCATGCTAGAAAAAGCTGAAGTCGATAATTTAGAAATTAGAGCCCAAGCTGAAGTTGACAGGAATAATGAAACAGTGTGATAGATCAAGGTGAAGGTTAGAAACCCAGATGTGGTTTTTAGAAATCTTTACTGATTGGAGGCAGATTCCTGTCTAAGTGCGGTAGAAAGACCCATGTCTGCCAGGGTGTATTTGACACTGAGTGCAGTATTCACAGCCACCTCTCTGCTCTCAGCAATAACAACAAGGAAAAAAGGAATTGCCTAGATCTACTGCAGAGGAGTCAATTCCAAATAATAGCAGTCCTGCATTATAGTCAAGCTAAAACTGCTTCATAAGCATTCTGATATTTTCAATATTTATGGAAGTAGACAGACTCATTTTGCTCACAGTCCAACTGGTGAGTTTGAGCCAATGACTTTGCAGTTAGCAGCCCAACACGTTACTCCATACGCTATCAGGACTCTTTGCTTTGTCTATAAATCAAGAGAATTTGATGCTTCTGCCTGTCGGCCTGCATAGTTTATCTCTGCCCCCTCCCATAAACCCAATTTGCTTTAATCATACATTGTAATACATGGTGCTGACTACGTTTAGAATTTTGAAACTCTTGCTTCTGATGTTATTTGATTCTTCTGATTTAAAGTTTTCCCCAAGAGTTTTATTGGCATATAATCCACATATCATACAATTCAATAGTTCAGTCACATCAAGACTGGTTGTGTAGTCTTCACCACAGTTTCAGAACATTTTCTTCATTCTTATACTCATCTTTATTAGCTCCCTAGGCCCCCTCAACCTCCCTTGCTATACCCCCAAGAACCATTAACCCAGTTACTGTCTCTACAGACTTATATATCCTGGACTTTGCATACAGAAAAACATTTAAGAAATACTAACAATAACAAAGTAAAATAGATAAAAACCTCAATTGAAAGATGGCAAAAGATATTAAAAAACTAGAACAAATTTAAATGAATCATAAGGGCAATCAAATGATAGGGTGCTGAATTTTAACCTAAATAGATCTGGAATAATCCATTTTTCAATGCATTCTATGTGATAGCAAGGCTATTCGCATTCCGGTCTATGGTCAGAGGAGTAATTAAGGGCTTTATCCACAGGCACCCTGATTCATTAAGGGCTTTACCACAGGGACCCCCTCCCCTTTAAAAAAAAACTGAAACAGCTTTAAAATGGGTCAGAAGGGACATCAAATGATAAGAAATTACAGTTTAACCTAAGTACATCTACCTACTCAACTTTACAATGCTCACTGTCTGATACAGAGCTAGTCACATTCCTTAACTATGATCAGAGGGGATTCACAGGAGGCGTCATCCATGTGTGGACCTTGGGCTTCCACTGTTACTCACACTCTTCTGCAAATCAGGTGTTCACAATTTAAGTTCTGATACCATTTCCTCCCTTTGATTTGGATTATATCATCTACAATCCTTGGCTTACACAGGCTAGTGTGCTTCTTCCATGTGGAAATAATTGATTCCTCATCTTTAAGACCCCTGATGCTATTCTTTCTGATAGTTAGGCGCCATCTACTTTTTTTGCTACACTTTGCTATAACATCCATATCTTCAGTGATCTCTTCATGAGGGTGAGTATCAAGCAAGTTCATGTTATAGAAAACTAATTGTTCTTAGATTGGGGTTAGAATTGGGTTAGTGCCAATCCAAAAATCCATTCATACATCTATTATTTATATATGTCTCTGGTTTACCTTAGAGGCATCTTTGTTATTTTATGTTAGAGCACATTATCAATCATCCCTCATGGGCATCACTTCCACCGCCGTCAATTCAGTGCTGACTCATAGCAACCATAAAGGGCAGGGTAGAACTGCCCCTGTGAGTCTCGATCTTGCAAATCTTCACAAGAGTAGAAAGCCTCATCCTTCCTCTGAAGAACTGGCTAGTGGTTTCAAACCTCTGATCTTGCAGTTAGCAGCCCAATGGGTAAACACTATGCATTGTTAGTGTCACTAATTTAACTAATGATATAGAATTTAAAACACTGTAGAGAAAGGGAAATTGTATGAGTACAGACCTGCTATGAACTTCAATACATGAATGGTTGACTTGTACATATTAGACTCAAAGACTGGACATTATTTACACAAACAATGGAGGTAGTGATAGGGCAAATCTTCCAATAGTATTCACCCACAACAGCAAATCCAAGCCTAGCATATTAATACAGGTCATAATGAAGCAAGGAGGGCATTACAATAGTGAGTATATGGTAGTTCCAGGCCACTGTATCTCAGATGTTAGGTTTGTGTTGTGACTATTCAAGGTGCGTCTAGCTAAGCAGTATTGGCAAAGAGCAATAATCTTCCAAGTGGAAGAGAAGTGATGACAAATGAAAGCTAAGCTACAGAACTATAAACAAAATCCAAACCAAATCTGTCCAGTCGATTCCAGCTCAGAACAACCCAATAGTCCAGAGTAGAACTGCAAATCTCCACAGGAGTGGACACCATCATCTTTTCTTTCTCCCTTGGAGTGGCTGATAGGTTTGAACTGCTGACCTTGTATTTAGTAGCCCAGTGCATAATCTATTATACCAGGAGTCCGGTACACAAGAAAGAACAGTAAACACTTTTTCAAGTACAGCTTTCCAGAGAAAGGAGAAATTATTTATGAGAACATTGAATTTCTAAATATTGGAAGATCTATCCCTTGGGGTAGTAATCTGCTTCTTCTCACACTAGGGAGTTTCAGTCTTAAGTCTAATGACTACAAATTCACTTTACATTTATTATTTTAATGGATTGATAAGATTATAATCATATTTAAAATAGACAAAGTTTTTGGTTAAAAGCAAATTAAAATTGGAAGATTTTACTTACTCATTAGACAAAACTAATTGAAAAAATATCTATGCAATGGTGGCATTTTCTATGCTTTGTGATATTACAAGAATTAAGTTATTATCTTCTTTCAGCATAAATTTGAAGTTATATGGAGTTTCCTCACACAGAGTGATGTAAGAGAACATACTCGGTTTATCGATCTAAGAATAAATTAATGTAATTTCCCGCTTTACTGGCTTTTTGTTTTATTCCTGATTTATCAATATACCAATATTGATATTCTTTTTAAAATAAGATAGCATAGAAATTTGAAATATTTACATTCATACCTACTTATTGATTGAATGGAAAAAATACAAGAAGCTTCCAATTAGTTCATAGAAAAAAATCCATTATCTTTCATTCCACTTTCCCACAAACCTATTGAAGCTCCCATCAGAAATAATCACTATGTTTTGGAACTGAGGAAAGGTCTTGTTATAAGTCTTCTGACAATGGATTTCACTATTTCTAGTTACCATACCTTATTTTTCATCTCTTAAAATAAACTGAAGAAGCAATTAGTGACATTTTTCTTTACTGAATTTGCTACGTTTCCACCTTCTTTATATTCTGCTCATAAATGAATACCTAATAGTCTTCTCAATTTAAAATGACAAAACTAAACTTACGATCCCTTGTCGTACTGTGTAACCAGCACTCTGCTTTGGTCTTCCCTATTGTAGTACTTGCTGTCACTATCTATCTAAGGAATGCACCTAACTGCGCTCTTCTTCTTAAACATTGCAACCAACATATCTACATATTTCATGTACTTTGACTTTAAAATATACCCTGCACATGATCATTTTTAACCAATGTCTTGAGCACAATTTTTGTTTGCTCCATGTCCGTTCCCTCTGGGACTGACCAATGGCTAGTGATGTCTGATGTTGACCCATGTTTCCTGTGTGTTTTCCACACAACGGCCAGAGTCGTACTTTCATAATGTCTATTAGTTCTTACCACTGTTGTATATACAGCCTTGCATGGATTTTCAATCCCAGCTAAAATAAGATGTAGACTCAATTACCATTGACCTATGCAATTTTCAAATTAATCACTGCCCAAGTTTCTGGCTCCTTCCTTGTTTGTGTTTCTGGTCTTTCTTTCCCTTCCTCAAAAATACCATGGAAATTCCTTCACTTCAAGATCTTTTTTCAGTCTCTCATTTCATTAAGATCTCTGCTGATCTCTGCTATTCAATACCTCTCCACAAATTCCTTGCCTAAATGCTTTTAAATATGCTGCTTACCCACTTTAGTCTTTAGCTCATCACTACAAAAAGTAGATTTTACTTCATTACATTCTCCACTATTGTAATTTATGTTTTGGAAATTGGCTTACATATCCATTGCTTGTCTCAGACCTTGGAATATGGGCACAAAAGTGAAAGGGAAGTTATATCTTACTGTTCACTGTATTTCTAGTACAGGTATGTGCTCTATTAATATTTGATAATTGAAAGAATGGATAGGTAGGTGGATTATATGTGAAAATGTGTGTGATTGCATTGTGGTTGGTTGAGTACAAATCAATATACCCATTTTTAAAAGGTACTGAGTTTCTATGCAGAGGTGAACAAGCGTGATAGTAAAGGAGGATTTGGATTATAGAATACCTGGTACCTTGTAGTGAATTTAGACTAGAGAACTTGGGTTTCTAGTAGAAGAAATTAGGAGACAAGAAATCTAGAGATTTCTTGGCATGCCATTTATATTTTCCATGTACAGAAAGTGAGTGTATATCATTCACCTGGTATCCTAGAAGTAAATGCTAAACCAGTATGTACACACATATAGATGTGGATATGTATATACATGTGATTGTGTGTATAATTTTATATATATATGTGTGTGTGTATATTTATATATATGTGTGTATACACTTATATGTATAAAAAACCCAAACTCTCTGCCATTGAGTCATTGTTGCCTCACAGCAGCCCTAAAGGATAGGGTAGAATTACCCATATGAGTTTCTAAGACTGTAATTTCTTTCTTGAGTAGAAGGCTCCATCTTTCTCCTGCAGAGCAGCTGGTGCTTTTGAACTGCTAGTCTTTTAGATCACAACCCAATACATCACCACTACATCACCATAACATATTTTTACAAGTAGATTACCTGGCCTTGCTCTAAAGTACCACTAGAAGGACTCAAACCTCCAACCTCCAATTAGCAACAAAGGACATTGACTTTGTACATTTCCCAGGGGCTCTGAAGAAGTCTCTAGTACAGCGGTTCTCAACCTGTGGGTTGCGACCCCTTTAGGGGTTGAATGGCCCTTTCACAGGAGTCACCTGATTCACAACAATAGCAAAATTACAGGTATGAAGTAGCAGCAAAAATAATTTTATTGTTGGGGGGTCACCACTACATGAGGAACTGTATTAAAGGGTCGCGGCACTAGGAAGGTTGAGAAACACTGCTCTAGTAGGGATACTTGGAGAACTTCAAGCATGCAGACCTACAGAAGAGGAAAAGTTTGAAAGGGTAAAACTGTTTATAGGAGCAACTTCAAAGAAATTCAATAAAGCTATAAAGAAGTGAAGAAAACACAGGGCTTGTTTAAGTTGAAGTTGAATTCCCTGTGTATAAGTAACCTTGAGAAACTTTTAAACATTTCTACTCATTCTAATTTGGTGTTACATTTCTTATGAAAACCAGAGATGATCTTAACCATCATTACTATAAGCTGTAGCACTTTAAACTGTATTCAGTGCCCAACCCCACAGCCCCCCAACCCCCCATTTTCCTGAATATTTGCTGGAATGTCTGACTGGAAGTAATCTTTCAATTCCTTTAATTATTTACATTTGTATAAGACAGACTAGTGTTTGTTAGTGATTTAAGTATGTAAGACATCGAGATATTAATTAACAACTTAAAGTATGTAGGTAACACACTTACCATATAATAAATAATTTAAGACATTAATAATATGTGTTGGTTAATGACTATAAAAGAGAAAATTAAGTCGTTATCCAGGAATGAAGTTTTAGGCTCTAATTCTGCTCTAAAGTTTTATCACTTGTAAGCTTAAATAAATTTGCCCAAGCCAGACCTCACACCAAACTCATTGCTAGCCACCTAGAGACCCTAAAGGGCACAGTAGAACTACCCCTTCGGATTCACAAGGATTTAAATCTTTAAGAGAGCAGGTAGCACCATCTGTCACTTGCAGAGTCACTAGTTGGTTTGAACTGCTGACCTTTCAGTTAGCAGCTCGACTCATAATCAACCCTGAAACCAGAGTTTGCCCGATGTTATGTAATTCATGATTGACTCAATTGTTATATAACTCATCATTCATGATGCACTGCGATTGAAACCTTTGCATTTGCACATTTAAGTCCAGGTAGAAAAAGGCATCAATGCTTTCACATATTTCTATGCTTTGCCTTTATAGCTATCTTATTTTTGTACATTTGTTTTCATTGCTATGTGTGTATCACTTAGGGACTATGCCTATTTTATTCTCTGCTGTTTTCAACTATTTATAATAGGTGTATATCAGCTAGCCTTACAAGATGTTCAAATGGAAAACATGAACCCCATTAACATGGAGTTGACTCTGCTTAGTAGCAGAGGGGAAAATGAAGGGCCAATATTAAATATATAGTGCACACAACACTAAACTTAATGCTGAGCTATGCTTTCAATTATTTCCACATGAGTGTTTATATTTACTGTCTTTTCATATGTGGTATTATAAGGATCTATCATTTACATAAATTAAAGATTAAATAATGTAACTATTAAAATATTACATATGAGTATAATATTGTTAGAATAATATGTGTCCTTTTCCCCCTTTTTTATTCCAAACCACTTTTTTTAGTAGTATCATTCCTTAGATATTGCATTTTTGTTATTATTAGAGTTAATTTTATCTTAAAATGATAAATGATAAACCATGGGGTTTTTTCTCATTAGTCACAGTTGTATATTTCCTTCCAAGCAAATGCTTGATTTAGCATTCTTTCAAGTGTAGCCATTTTAAATTATATCATATGTAAAAATGTCACCATTTATATAGTTAATTACATTAATTATATTTTTACTATAATTGAATAGTCAAGGTAGAGCTTTTATTGAAAATATTACCTATAAAATTGAAAGTTTTCAGGACTTTTTAACAAATAATTTGAAGGAACAGTAGAAGCCTTTGCAATGTTATATTTATTTGGGAATGTAGTTGTAAAATGAAGTCAAGGCATGTGAATGAGTCCTAGGAGAGGCCGAGTTCTTTCCTCCAGGCTGACCATCCTTCATTGTTACAGCACTCACTCACACAAGACCACAAAGGTCAGCACCTTGTTTTCAGTTTTGATGTAAGGGGTTAACCACTTTAGATTAAGCTGAATTGATAACATTTCTTTCTAAATAGATATCACATTCACCTATTCTATAGTTACCCTCAAACTTTCTATTAATAACATGATCATCAGTAATGAAATGTAATATTTCTCACTTTTTGCTCTTCAATTACAGTCTCTCTGTATTTTATTTTCCATCTATGTATATATGGATCTCCTTTAATATCAGTTTCCTGAAAGTAAAAAAATCAAAAAAACTATCATGTTCATTTCACTTTCTATACACACAAACTAGATCTCTGTTTATGTAATGATAAATCTGCATATTAACATGTGATTTATGCATTGATTACCTTAAAGGGTGTAATAAATCAGAATCATCATTACCAAAGCATATTTATTTATCTATTTTTAAAATATCATTTTATTAGGGGCTCATACAACTCTGATCACAATCCATACATACATCAATTGTGTAAAGCACATTTGTACATTCGTTACCCTCATCATTCTCAAAACATTTGCTC